>NW_023205139.1:0-511 GCF_002007445.2 Ailuropoda melanoleuca
GGGGAGGTGGGGGGGTGCTAAAGCCTGGTCAGCCTGAGCGTGCAAGGAGGCAGCATCATCCACGCAGGCTCTACCGCAGCCTCCTGTCCTGTCTCCTCTGTTCTTCCCCCCTCCTATTCCCATCTGGACGGCGAGGAAAAGGTCAGCAAGCACAGCCCTGTCCTGCTGGTCTCACCAAACCCCCACATTAAAGGGAAAGTGGCTTCTGCACTCGGTTTACCTGGTGGGCAAAGGATGTCAGCCTTCACAACCACCCACTCTGCAAAAAGAGCCAAGCCCTGTGGTTTTGCTAGAGGCCCCCCCACACGCACCCCTTCGCCCCACAGCACAACGACGCAAAAAAGCAGGACCAGCTACTGGCAGCATATTGTCATAGAACGAGCCAGACCTGGACTTGAATCCCAGCTGTGGGACCTTGGACAGGGGGTTAACCTGGCAGAGCCTCAGACTCCTCACCTGAGGAACAGACACATCGTCAGCCTGGCCGCTCCGGGTCCACAGACAGCCCCCC
>NW_023205140.1:0-511 GCF_002007445.2 Ailuropoda melanoleuca
GCCCGAAAGGACATTTTCTGAGCATCTACTCTGCGCCATGGACTTTCCCAGGTCCCGTTTGAACTTCTGGCTCTAACTTTCCAAAGCGGGTGTGATCTGTAGGGCGAGGCGCTGCAGTCGGGAGAGAGAAGCGGCCCACACAGGCCATCTGGGTGACTAAGGAATCACCCCAGAGCAACAGCAAATGCTTCCGAGCCTTGACGCCAGGCCTGGCACCGTCAGGAGCCCTCTCCAGGTGCCAGCACATCTAATCCCCACACCATCTGGTGCTCCGAGAGGCATCACCATCCCCACTGCACAGACAGGGAAACTGAGGCTTGCAGAGAAGTAGCTGGGCCAAAGTCGCCCTGCCAGTAAGAGACGAGCCGGGAGTGGAACTCTGCCAGGGAGAGGGTCTACACCGGCAGCCCTCAGCCTCCGGATCCACAGCGGCCAAGGAAACATGACAGGCCTAGGAAAACTGGCTCCGGGAAAGAGCTGAAGTCCCAGGACACCCAGCCCTGAGCGGAAG
>NW_023205141.1:0-511 GCF_002007445.2 Ailuropoda melanoleuca
CATCAATCATTCATTTTGAATCTGAACGTCTTTCCTATTTGGGCGGAATTCCCCACTGCAGGAGCCGTGGGAGGCAGAGCTCACTCTTCACTACAGTAGCTAAATATACTAAAATCTCGATTTATCAGCATACCTTGTAGCTAGGATACAGATCTAATGGTAGTCATTAACAAAAAAAAAGGCAGGGCCCACAGAGACTTCTCTGGTTGCAGTGAGGCGAGGTTTCCATGGCAGCAGGAGCAGCAGAAGGAGCTGGAGCCCTGGTGCTTGACGGCAGTGCTGGTTTCTACAGCACACCCATTAGCCCCTAACTCTGTACTCCTTCCAACGGTCTGTGAGCTCTCTCATCAAATATTTTATAGCATCAGTTTCTGCTTGAATTAACCAGAATTGTTTTCTCTTCATTGCAACTAAGCACCCTAACGGATGCAGAAATCTCGGAGACTCTCATCCAGTCAGGGCCCCGCTCCGGAGCTCCTAGTCCTGTGGCCTATTGGATGACTCCACTTTG
>NW_023205142.1:0-511 GCF_002007445.2 Ailuropoda melanoleuca
AGTTGACAGTGAGACAGTGATTTGTCAGTTTACTATGCATACATTACATAATTTACTGCACTTTACATACTTTACTTTAATCCTCACCTTCTGTAAAATACGTATTATTACTCCAGTTTTTTCAGATAAGAAACCTGTGGCTTATTGACATTAATTGGAAATTCTAATTTAGGTTGGCCTGATTCCATCCATTCAATCATTCATGCATGCATTCAACCATTTATTTAACAAAATGTGCACAGTCTAGTGAGAGAGATGGATATAAAACAAAAGTAATTGAAACATAATTATCTAATTGTAGTTGTAATGATAACTATGAAAACAGATTGTAGTTTGCAATGAGACCTTATGGCCACATATGTCATCAAGGGAGACTTCCCCAAGGAAGTAATATTAAACACTGATATAAAATTTGTATCAGTACAGACTATATTAAGGTTGTATGTATGTACATGGTGTATGAGTGTGTATGTGTGTGTGTGTGTGTGTGTGTTTGTGTATGTTTGAGAGA
>NW_023205143.1:0-511 GCF_002007445.2 Ailuropoda melanoleuca
AAAAGACATACAGGAACTTTAAATTCATATTGCTAAGTGAAAGAAGGCAATCTGAGAAGGCTACATACTGCATGTTTCCAATTATATGGCATTTTGGAAAAAGCAAAACTGTAAAGACAGTAAAAAGATAGTGATTGTCAGAGGCTCAAATAAGGGGGAAAGGATGAATAGAGGATTTTTAGGGCAGTGGACAATTCCAGTGACACTCTAATGGATACATGACATTGTGCATTTATCAAGACCCACAGAATGTACAACACAAAGAATGAAACCTAATGTGAATTATGGACTTCAGTTAAGAATGTGTCAATATTGCTCCTCTAATTGTAACAAATGTACTGCACTAAAGTAAGAAGTTCATAATAGGGAAAAATTTGTGGGAGAGAGAGTATATGGGAACTCCTTGTACAATCTGCTCAATTTTTCTGTAAACCTAAGCCATTAAAAAAAGTCTACAGGGTGCCTGGGTGGCTCAATCAGTTAAGCATATGCCTTTGGCTCAGGTCATCAT
>NW_023205144.1:0-511 GCF_002007445.2 Ailuropoda melanoleuca
AGGGAGCCTAGAATACTCAGAGGGGGAAATGATAGTCTTATCAATAAATGGTGTTGGTAGAATTTATATTCGCTTGAAAAAGAATCAAACTACATCTCCATGCTATACCACTCATAAAAATTAACTCAAAATGGATGAAAGAGGTAAATGTAAGCCCAGAAGCTGAAAACTCCCAGAAGATAACACAGGAAAAAAGCAAGTTGATGTGGGTCTTGTTAGCAATTTCCTGGATATAACACCAAAGGCACAGGCAACCAAATAAAAAATAAACAAGTGACTACATCAAAGTATAAAAGCTTCTGCACAGCCAAAGAAATGATCAATAAAATGAAAAAGCAACCTATGAAATGGGAGAAAATATTTATAAACCATACATCTGATAAAGGTTTAATACATATATATATACACACACACACACATATATGCATACATACATACATATACATATATACAAACATATATATATACACACACATATATTTGATACAGAACAACTCAACAGCAAAAAATA
>NW_023205145.1:0-511 GCF_002007445.2 Ailuropoda melanoleuca
AGAAGATGATACCAGGAAAGCTCTCTGCTCTCACTCTATTTGCCTAAAAGCAAGACATAACTTTGTAAAGATACCTCTCCCAAATCAGGAAGGGAAACTCAAAGTATCTCTAGACTCTTGTGATCTCAGAGACAAGCACCAAGAGGAAGCAACAAACCACATCACTAAATAGCCTGTATCTTCTATTAGTTTCCCCCATATATTAACCTTCCTATACTTTGCTACCTCTAAAAGCCTAAATCCTTTGCCTTGTCACTTCTCTACAAATTTATTGTTCTTTGTTAAGATGCGATATAAACCTCAAATTCTGACCACTCTGAGAGTGTCTCATCACTGAGTCCTCCTGTGTGTGTATTTGAAGCTCATGTTAATACACTCGATTTTTCTCTTGTTAATCTGTCTTTTGTTAGCACATTCTTCAGGCCCAGCCACTGAACCAAAAAAGGTATAGAAACTTTTTCCTTCCCTGCAGAACCTTAGCATAAAAAGGAGCCCCCAACATGCTGCGCCA
>NW_023205146.1:0-511 GCF_002007445.2 Ailuropoda melanoleuca
CAATTATATGGTTTCACTTATTTGTGGAACCTAAAGAGTAGCAGGGAGATTATTAGGAGAAGGAAGGGAAAACGGAAGGGGGGGTGGATAACAGAGGGAGAGAGGAACCATGAGAGACTATGGACTCAGGGAAAGAAACTGAGGGTTTTAGAGAAGAAGGGGGTGGGGGAATGGGCTAGCCAGGTGAAGGGTATTAAGGAGGGCACGTGTTGCATGGAACACTGGGTGTTATACACAATCAATGAATCATGGGACAGTACATCAGAAGCTAATGCTGTACTCTATGGTGACTCGCATATTATAATAATAAAAATAAATGTAAAAAAAGAGTAGATGCTAAGCCAGCAAGTGTGCAATGATCGCTGCAGCCTTCTTTCACCTCAGAAACAATTACAAATCAGTGTAACAAATACATCACCCATCTGGATTAGCACACACTACAAACATGCCTGATATTTCTGTGCCTCAAAATGGGTCCCCTTAAGCTATGAAACCATTTAGTTTGCAATTG
>NW_023205147.1:0-1364 GCF_002007445.2 Ailuropoda melanoleuca
AAGAAAGAAAGAAAGAAAGAAAGAAAGAAAGAAAGAAAGAAAGAAAGAAAGAAAAAATAAAGTAAAACAAAACAACCAACCAGTTTTTCCTCTGAATCTGGTGCCTATGCAAATTCACTTTTTTTTTTTAAGAGAGAGCAAGTGCAAGCAGGGGGGAGGGAGGACAAAGGGAGAGAGAGAGTCTTTAGCAGGCTCCACTCAGCAGGGAGCCCAAGGTAGGGCTCAATCCCACAATCCTGAGATCACAACCTGAGCCAAAATCAAGAGTCGGATGCTTAACTGACTAGCCACCCAGATATCCCCATATTCATTTATTAAGAGAACACAGCAATATATAATTCTATCCTCATATCTCTCACCTGTCTATCTTACTCACTGTGTTAAATCCTGGGTATTTTTCCTATAGCCATTCTTCTAGGTTACAATTTTCCCTTCAACCATGTCTAATTGGATATTTAACCTCTCAAATAAAGTTTAATTTCAAATTTCCCAATTTTTTCATTTCTAAAAGTTCAATTTAATTTTTTTCTCAAATCTGCCTTGGCATCATTTTGCTTCTTTTTTCTTATGTTTCCTGGTCTTTCTTTTTCTTTGTTAGCCATTTAAAAGATATTAATTACACAGCTTCACATTATTTTATCTCAAAATTTGGCCTGCCAAACTTTCTTTTGTCTGCTCACCCTAACTCATGATGGATTGTTCTTAAGCATTTTTAGCGTAAATTAATCGTAAGTGGAAATATTTTTTCCTGTAGTCTGAATTATGGAAAAATACTTTCATTCATTTCTTGTTGGCATTCTAGGGATAAAGCAGCCTAAGAGCTACTTTTAGTTAATTGATTAGTTTGGTAGGATGGGAACGCATAGGTTTAACCAATATGTCTCACACACACACCTGGAGTCTAACAAGCTTCTCCCTCATCATTAAGTGAAATGTCCTTTACTTTTGGATGTGGATCAGCCCACCCTAGAGCTCCGAATTTCACTGCATGTTTCAATGGGTTGTTCTTTTGCCAACTGCCAGAGAAAAGCCCACTCATACTCTAGCAGATAAAAAGATAAGTACAGGATAATAAACTCAGTATTACTACAGAAATATCACTTTCAGATAGTTATTTCATCATGATCAAAGTGGGGGCTAAGACCAGTATAAAGAAGAAGTTCAAAGGAATGCAAGCTTGACATTATCTGGAAACAGAAGATTGTACAACAGCTGGAAGACAAAAGATGTGATGTGGATGGGGTGACTTATAGATAAGGGTGGACAGACCAGCAACAGTCATCTTATGAAAGCCGCCTCTTTAACACAGTGAAAGAAATTCTCATTAGAAGGTTATAGATCTTGTTTTTATGTACACATTTGTT
>NW_023205148.1:0-3839 GCF_002007445.2 Ailuropoda melanoleuca
TTCCCTCTCTCGCTGGCTGTCTCTATCTCTGTCGAATAAATAAATAAAATCTTAAAAAAAAAAAAAAACTAACATCTTAAATTCAAATGAGTATATCCTTACACCATATATTGTTTTGTTTTAGCTTTATAAAAATATTATTCAATAAGTACACTTCTGAGCCTTGCACTCTTCCATGAAATGTTTCTAAGATTTACACAAAAAATTTTGCATCTCTGTTCTTTATATTCATTTCCACTGCTATATAATATTCTATTGTATGACCACAATGTCCTTTGTTTAGCCCTTGTCCAGCTGATCAGACCCTGAGTTATTTCCAGTTTGTTTGCTGTAACAGACAGTCCTGCCCTGAACATCCCCTTACTTGTCCCTGGAGCCGCTGGTGGGCAAACATTTCTCTGGGCCTGGACCCCCTACTGGGCTGAGCTAATTAACACTGGTTTTAAAAGATAATGCTAAACTGTTTTCCAAAGTAGTTATACCAATTTACCTCTCATTACCAGTGGTTTTTATTTGTTTTCAACTGAATATCTTTTAGGCCAAATACCTGTTCTTTTCAATTTGCAGTTTATACTGATTTTCACAACTGCCTTGGAGAATTGTGAGGTTCTCGACACAAAACGTCGCATTGTGGTTCTTAAGGAATCCTCTAGAGGCAAGGAGCCAGCTAATCACAAATCCCTTATTGTCCAAAATCTAGGTTTAGGTCATGGTGGCTTAGAGTAGACCCATGGTTCGCAGTACAATGGCAGGGGTGTTAACTAGCTTAAAAAGTCGGCTGTGAGCTTGGTGTGGGGAGTTTTCCTAGTGATACAAGAGTCCTGTGCACAACAGCTCCAGCAGCTGTTTTCACAATCTCCTGCTATTTGTAGCTCAATGCTGTCACCTCCCCTGTTTTATACAACCTTCTATTTAAATCAGCCACTCTTGGCATCTCAAGCTACTACTCTTCTTAAAGGCCCTAAAAACATTTACACTCTTTGATTTGGGATTCACAGTTGGGGGCATTCACTCTAAAAATTGTAACAAAAGAAAAAATTAGATTCATATAGTGATAGCAACATTGTTTATGAGTGATTTTTTTTAATTGGCAATTTTTAAAAAAATTTTTAAATTATTATTTTAAAGTAACTCTACACCCAACACGGGGCTTAAACTCATGACCCCAGATCAAGAGTCTGAGGCTCTACCGACTGAGCCAGCCAGGCGCCCCTTAATTGGAAAATTTTAAATGTTCCACAGTAGGGAACATATTATGCAAATTGGGGTGTATCCACTAAGTGGTACAAGGTGTTACACAGACTTTTCTTCTTCCCTGAACCATTTGAGATTAAGTTGCAGAAATCATGACTCTTCACTCCTAAATATTTCAGGGTAACTTTCCTAAGAACAAGAAGATTCTCTTACATAACCACGTTGCAATGTTTGAATTCAGAAAATCTAACACTGATCCAAATCCAATATCTCGTGTTCAGTACATGCTCACATTTTGCTGATTGTCCCAATAACATCCTTTACGGCAATATTATCTTTGCCAAAGTCCCACATTTCATGCAGTTGTCATGTCTCTTTATTCCCCTTTAATCTAGACAGTTCCTTAGTCTTTGTCTTTTGGGGCCTTGACATTGTTGGAGAGTCAGGCCGTATTATTATCCCTCGATTTGAGTTTGTCTGTTTCCTCATGATCCAATTCAGGTGATGCATTTTCGGCACAAGATGTCAGGTCACCCTTATTGATGAGCCTGACTTTGATCACATGGTTAAGATGGGACCCACCAGATTTTCCCACTCTAAATGTTCCTGTGGAGTGTGACTGTGTAATATCCCCCAACAAGCTTTCACCCAGGGGTTTTAGCATCCATTAATGATTCTGTCTGAGTCAGTTATTGCTACAATAGTTGCAATACAGTTACTTTTCTA
Organism: Ailuropoda melanoleuca; assembly: GCF_002007445.2. Classification (NCBI taxonomy): domain Eukaryota; kingdom Metazoa; phylum Chordata; class Mammalia; order Carnivora; family Ursidae; genus Ailuropoda; species Ailuropoda melanoleuca. Next base: position 1,921 of record NW_023205148.1, read on the forward strand.
ACTCTGCTGTTCCCTCAGCATTTATTAGTTGGTATTCTACTGTAAAGAAGAACTGCTCCTTTGACCTCTATTTACTTATTTGTTTGCAAGATTTTTTTTTAGTATCATTCTGGATTCATGGATTCTTTTTTTCCCCAATGTCATAATTCACTACTGTCATTATTCATTTTGATTTCAAATTGCTCCACATTTGTCCATTGGAAGCCCTATCAAGCTGACCCCTGTATCCCTCCTGACCTATCTTCATCATTCTTTCCGCACCCCCTTGCTTTCAGCTAACACAAGCTGTTCCTGAATATCTTGACCCTCCCGGAGTGAGCCATTACTCCAAGGAGCTCTGGACAGTGGTGTTTAGAAACTAAGATATGCACACAAGGAATACTCAGGGCTCTTGGAGTGGCCCTATTCCCCCAGGCTTTTTCAACAGGAGATCTAGGCAGTAGATTCCAAACCACAGAGCTCTGACTCCAATCCAGAGAGTTCTCCCTTGTTGCCCCTCCCTCCATGTTTGTAACACCCTACTCCAAGGGAAAATCCGGGCTCCCAACCTTAGTATATTTATCAATTGACTTAATTATACAATACACAGACAATATTTTCAGAATTGCTACCCCAGACCACTGCCAACTCAGTGAAGTTCAAAATTTCTTTATAGTTTTGTTTGCTTGTTTACACACAGAAAATATATAAAGATTTGGGTTCAAAAGTAATTTGGGTTTACTTCTGCAGTTAATTTACTACAGCATTTAGTTCATTTGTTTACTTCTGTTTGAATTCAATTTTAGTTTTCTCTTCTCCCATCTTTGTTGATTTAATTTTACTTTTTGAATATTAAAACATCCATATTTCTAAAAGTCACAACTACCCAAAAAGAGTACACTTGAATATATGTCATTTCCTCTTAGTTTTTCCCCATTCCCACCCATCCACTGTAAGTAACCAATTTATTAGTTTCTAGTTGATTCTTCCTGAGTTTTCTTTTTTAGCAAACATAAGGAGATCCTTGAATATTTTATTTCCCCTCATTTTACACAAAAAGCAAAATATATGTACGTTTTTATAGTTAACTTTTTTCACTTATCAATATCAGTTCATAGAGATCTTCCTCACTCTCTTTAACAACTGCATAGTACTTCATTGTATGAATATGCCAGTTTATTCAACCGCTTGTCTATGCACCGGCACAAAAACTATCTCCAAAATTTTGTCATTGCAAGCAATGCTCCAATAGGTAACTTTGTACATTTACATACTTTCATGTTGGTGTAAGTGTTTCTCGAGGGTGAGTTTCTAGCTGTGAAACTGCTGGGTCAAAACGGTAAAATCATACCAAGTTTTGTTAGAGGTTGCCAAATTCCCCTCTACAAGAGTTGTACCCTCTTGCATTCCCACCAGCAATGTATGAGTGCCTGTGTCTCCAACAGGCTGTCCTCTTTTGACTTTCACAAACTGGTTTAAGTTAGAAATGATACCTCAGAATAATGTGCTTTTCTCTTACCCTATAAGAACCTAACATCTTTTCTTTTAAGGACCAGATTCATACCTTTTTTTTTTTTTTTTTTTCAGATTATCCATTCATGTCTCCAGCCTTCTTTAAAATTGGAATTCTGATCTTTGGTTCCCTCAGTCTTATTTACTTATGTGGGATATTAACCTTGAATCTGTGATAGACGTCGCAAATATATTCTCCCCATCTTTTACTTTCTTTATGGTAGGCTTTTGTTTGTCTATGAACCGATTTTCGTTTTTCAGTGTTGGTAAATGTACCGATCTTTTTTCTCCTGCACCTAGATTGGGGTCATTAGAAAGCCTAGGCCACACCCACGCCACGGAGAATTCACCCCTGTCTTCCGGCCGCGCGTGGGCCCCTCCTGCTCTTTGCAGCTATCACTTGCACCTGGCACACACGCGCGCCTGGG
>NW_023205149.1:0-511 GCF_002007445.2 Ailuropoda melanoleuca
CAATTCAATTTTGAGGTCCTGCAAAGCATTTTTATAAGAAACATTTCATTTCCTGAAATTGCCAAATAATATATTATCAATATAATCTAGGGTATATATGAGAGGGGACATTGCAAAAAAAGGGGGGTGCAGAGAGATCATAAATTTCTTCAATTTCTTTATAAGCTTTTAAAATGTGATTTTTCTAATTCTCTCAGTAAGAAATAGTCAATTTTTACAACCCCCTGAAATTCAGTTTATGTCTCATGGCTCAATTTGACCATTATAATTTGATGGATGTGATATTCCAAATTTAGGACTCTAAGTTACCTTCCAGGTTCTGCCCTTGTTTCCTTAGAATCCTGCCCTGATAGCACCTTGAGAAAAACAAAAAAACAAAAAAACCCAAAACTGATGCTAGCCTTCTTAAGGATAAGAGACCAAGTGAGAAAAGTTCCATTTCATAGTCAGCACCAACCACTAAACTCAAGGAAGAGCCTCTCTTGGACTATCTACTTCCTGTTGAACAACC
>NW_023205150.1:0-511 GCF_002007445.2 Ailuropoda melanoleuca
CAATTTCTCAGCATGGCCTTAGGCCAAAGCTTAGAAATGAGTTCTGATAATTTGTGTAGATGTTTTAATAGCTGTGTTAAAGGTCAATTCAATGGGTAAAAAATATATATATATATGTTTTCAGACTTTTTGAATATTACATCTCTCATGTGTAACTTCTTTATATATTTGAGATACTCACCCCTTATTGGATATATCATTTGCAAATATCTCCCAATCAGAAGATTGCCTTTTTTGTTGTTGTTGATTTCTTTCACTGCAAATTTTTTAAAAATTGTTCTAGTCCCGAGATTTTAATGTGGAATTTTGCTTCAATTGCCCTAGAAATCATATCTAGAAATGTTTTTATGACTGATGTCAAGTCATTAATTTCCTTTTTGAGAAATTTTTGAGACAATCCATTTTGTGTTTATATTTGTGTATGGTGTAGAAATTGGTTCAGTTTAATTCTTTTGCATTAAACTGTCCAGTTTTCACAGCACCATTTACTGAAGAGACTGTCCTTTCTCCC
>NW_023205151.1:0-511 GCF_002007445.2 Ailuropoda melanoleuca
GTCTGACCCCGCCCCAGTCTGGCCAGCAGCCAAGCCATAAGCTCATTAATTCCTCCAAAGGCTCACACATCCCCTGGTCTACCGGTGGCAGTCAACACTGGCCTCTTGTCACTGGGTCCACCAGCCAATGCAGAGAACAGAGTCTGCCCCCATGGCTCTCACCATGAGATCCGCCCCACCCTCCTCCAAACCCACAAGTGGAGACCGTGGGTCAGACAAGCGACCCCGTGAGGTTCGGCACTCCAGGACTGCAGGTGCAACAGCGACCTACGCTCTTGAGGAAGACGCCCTGGTAGGGACAAATCTCTTTCCCAAAACACATGCTGGCACAAGGGACAGCAAGAAGCAAATTTTAGAAACCTTGCTGAGAGCCTTTTAGGATGAAACCAAAGGAAAGGAAGTCCCTAAGACCCCAATTCGGACACCATTCTCTGACTTTACGGGACTTTTTATGAATCTTGCATTCTCAATGGGGGAATAAACCCCTCAAAGGAGGAAAAGATTGTTTTGC
>NW_023205152.1:0-511 GCF_002007445.2 Ailuropoda melanoleuca
AGCCCCCTATTTCTTGTTTTCTGTCACTGGAAAATGATGTAACCCAGAACAATTGTATTTTTTTGTTGTTATTTTCAGGACAATTAGGTAACTAGATCACCCCAGGTAGCTGATCACATCTATTTTTTTCTCCCTTAAAGGAATTTTGGGGTCATTTAAAAATGATCATTGTACCCTGCATTTCATTTCAAAGCTGTTTGCAACCTTTCGTGGAGGGCACAGAGAATTGCGAGTGTAAGGATGTGTTTATTCACATGGACATTCTCAAACAGCGGCCTTCCCTGTCACTTCAGCTGTTCTTTCTAGTCTTCCAACTAGTCCTCCTCAGACCTCAGCAGAGCCTGCCTGTGGGACTTTCTGGCTGCCAGACACTTAGCTGGCAAAGTGTCTAGCTGGCTTTCTATGAGAAACCCCTGGAGGCTTGCAAAATCTTGCACCCTATCAATATCTGATGATGCCACCATGCTTTTATCAGAATGCTCTAGTCTTTTACCATGGGGAGCCACAGATG
>NW_023205153.1:0-511 GCF_002007445.2 Ailuropoda melanoleuca
CATAATGATTCTCCCTATTCTGAAACTTCAGGTATTAAAAAAGGAATGATAAAAAGCTCCTGAGAGAGAGAAAAATAAAGGTGCGCATTAGTGAGATAGACAAGGCTCCAACAGTAACAAATAAGGATGATTGTCCTGGCATCTTATTTTATGTTCTTCAGATAAACCTAGCCCCAGTGCCAATGGCTTAATCTCCTTAGAGATTTTCTAAGATATCCTGCAGCAGAACAATGACCCCAAACATACAGCCAGTGACATTAAGAACTACCTTCAGAGTAAAGAACAAGAAGTCCTGAAAGTGATGATACGGCCCCACAGAGCCCTGATCTCAACATCATCAAGTCTGTCTGGGATTACATGAACAGACAAGGATTTGAGCAAGCTTACATCCACAGAAGATCTGTGGTTCTCCAAGATGTTTGGAACAACCTCTCTGCCAAGTTCCTTCAAAAACTGCAGGTGTTCCTAGAAGAATTTACGTTGTTTGAAGGCAAAGGGTGGTCACACCAAA
>NW_023205154.1:0-511 GCF_002007445.2 Ailuropoda melanoleuca
CTTCCCTCCATCAAACCTCAGTTTGTTCTCTATTAAGAGTCTCTTGTGGTTTGTTTCCATCTCCCTTTATCCCCCTTCCCATATGTTCATCTGCTTTGTTTCTTAAATTCCACATATGAGTGAAATCGTATAGTATTTGTCTTTCTCCCACTGACTTACTTCACTTAGCATAATACTCTGTAGCTCCATCCATGCCATTGCAAATGGCAAGATTTCATTCTTTTTTACAGCTCAGTAATATTCCATTGTACATATATACTGTATCTTCTTTATTCATTCATCAGTCAATAGACATTTGGGCTCTTTCCATAATTTGGCTATTGTTGACAATGCTACTATAAATATCTGCATGCACCGTACCCCTCTGAATCTATTTTTGTATCCTTTGGGTAAATACCTAGTAGTGCAATTGCTGGATTTTAAGTAGTTCTATTTTTAACTTTTTATTTTATTTTATTTTATTTTATTTTATTTTATTTTATTTTATTTTAATTTAGTTGAGAGAGAGAGA
>NW_023205156.1:0-511 GCF_002007445.2 Ailuropoda melanoleuca
CATTTTGCAAGGCACACAATCTCATTAGGGACGGGAGGGGCTGGTGAGGGGCAGTCCCTTGAGAAAGGGGTTTTGAGCTGAATCTTAAATGAGAAGACAAGTGACAGACCCAGCAAAGCCACATTCCAGGGCCTGAAAGCTCAGGGGCCAGAGCACAGTGTGGAGGGGTGAGGCAGCTTACAAGCAGCTTAAGGAGTTTAGATTCTGGCTCAACAGCAATGGGAAGGCATAGAGCACAGGAGACGTGATTGAATTTGTGTTTTTAAGATCATCGAGTGTGCCACTTAAAGGCCACACTGCTGATGTGCAGGACAGGAAGCACGGGACCAGTGAGCAAGTTGGTGACAGTGTGGTTGGGCCAGCCGGGCGGGGCGGGGGGGAGCTCAGACCAGGGAGGCCACTGTGGGGTGGAGAAGAGGTGACAGATATGAAATATTTAGGAAGCAAATGGACCAGACCTGGTGATGGATGAGACATAGTGAAGGGGACGGGCGGGGGGGGGGGGGGCGAC
>NW_023205157.1:0-511 GCF_002007445.2 Ailuropoda melanoleuca
CAGATGAGGAAACTGAGGGACAGAAAGATTAAGGAACTCACCCAAGGCTACCCAGCTAGGAAGGTGCAGGCCGAGCTGAGACTCACACCTGGAGTCTGACTCCGGGCTCTGTGCTCTCCAGGACGGTGCTACACTGACCATGTGCTAAAGGAACAAGTAAGTGCAAGAATTTATGACTGCTTCTGTACCATGGAAATTTCTTGACCCTTGGCCCAATTTTGAATTTATTGCTAGTCCAAGAAGATGGGGGTATGGAGCAAGACTTTAATGTGATTTTATAAAAAATAATGAAATGGCTTTCTCTGAACATGGTGATGGGTTTTGATACCTGCTATAGTTATAGTTCATGAATTATTTATTTTATTATTTTTCCTGCTCTTAGCAGAATAGGAACCAGTTTTTTCATAAGGCAAAGACTGTTTGTTGTACGTGCAGGAAAGGCTAGGCAAGTATGCAAACGGAGGGATAGTAATGCTATGAATTCTTTGGCCTGTCTTCATGGTTAAGGGGC
>NW_023205158.1:0-511 GCF_002007445.2 Ailuropoda melanoleuca
CCCCACTCCCACCATCATCACCACCCCACACCCCGGGCCACAGGAGCCCCAGGCCTTCTGCTCTTCCCACCCTAAGCTGGCCAGATCCCAAACCCAGGGAGAGTGGGCTTTCCGAGCATGCATGCATTCCAGAGGGAGGGGGGTCCAGCCCAGTTGGAGCTACCACGGCGGCTGGAGGCTCGTCCCAAGCTCCGGCGCTTTGGGCTTCTTTGCCCCCCTCCCACCCATACTCCCTCTTCTTTCTGCAGCAGTTTCCCACGCCGTTGGAGCCTAGCATAAGGAACAGTCCCCAGCTTGTCACAGTTTTGCTACGCCCCCACAGCCCATCCCCCCTCTCCCTGGCTGCCTCCCCCTCACCAGGGAGCCGATTTGGCTGGAGTAGCTTGAGCTTTGAGTTTCAGAACCAGTCCAGAAAACCCAGTATGTCCACTTGGGACCTGGGAAGAGGCCAGCAGCCCCAGAAGTCGTGTGGCTGCCTCTGGCTCCTTACTGCTCCTCAGGCTTTGCCTAG
>NW_023205159.1:0-1265 GCF_002007445.2 Ailuropoda melanoleuca
CCTTCAGGCCCCCTCCCCCCTTCCTAAAGCTCTTTGATGCCTGGATACAAGGATCTATAATCCATCTATTGGGCAGAGGTGGACTGACATAGTTTGTGAAAAGAAGAAAGATTGACTTCATGGCCAGCATCGCCCACTTCAGTGTTGCAAAGAGAAGGTCAGCTGCCCTTGATGTCAGCGACCCCAGTGACATTCCAAAACCGCTCGGGGAAGCCCCGATAGACCTCGGCCTCCTCCCAACGCCGCAGCGAGCCCTTACCGGCGCGGGTCACGTGGTCAGCTGCTGCAGGTGCGGCTGGAGTCCGCGTCCTAGATCCGCTGTTCCGGGGTGGTCGCCAGGTGGGATGACTCTGCTCAATTTTCCCAGCCCTGAATTCCTAACGTAGAAGAAGGGAAATAAGAAGGTGAAACAGGATCTTTTCACGATAACGGGTCAGCACAGAGTGTTGGAAAGTGAGAATCCCAGGGGGGAAAAAAAACAAAAGTTGAGATGGCAGTATTGGGGTGGGGGAGGGAATTGCGCTCTAATACCGACGAGATGGTTCTTAGTGGTTGCAAGCATCACTTGTGTCCTTTATTCTCCCAAACTGTGCTGAGGTGTCGTTCCCCCTTCCCCTTGCTGTGTTTTCCCCTTATTCTTCCCTCGGTCCGAGTCTCACCCACACTTTGTAAAGAAAGGACTGCAATTCTGAGGCTCTTCCCCTGCATCAGTGAAGGGTCTGCCCAGCGCGGTTCCCATGACGCCACTAGATGGCAGCATCACTCAATGGACGGCTTCCAGGCTCCGGGCACAGCTGCAAAGGCGATGCTTCCTTCCCTAATCCAGTTCCAGCAGCATTTAATCTAAGGATGGGACACTGTGTTCCAGGCCAAGCAGCTTCTTCGTGACTGATGGGTGCACCAACAGCTACAGCTTTAACGCTGACGCCCCTTTCTGCTCAACAAACACCATCGATGCTGAAAGGACCGATTTAAACTCTCAACAAAACAGTTGATTTATTGGTAAAACAAAAAACTGGGAATAATTGTACTTGCAAATTTGCAGGCCTTCCTTCCTCCCCTCACTCCTCCCTCCCTGGACTTCCCATAAATCTATTTATCATTAATTATTTATTGTCTGGCCTTGTGTTTGGCAAAGTGGGCAGTATGTCCTAAGAGAAAAGAAGTCACATTTTCAAAGCTCTAGGAGTTTATTGTTTTTTTTTTTTTAAAGATTTTATTTATTTATTTGACAGAGAGAGAGACAGCCAGTGAGAGAGGGAACA
>NW_023205160.1:0-1129 GCF_002007445.2 Ailuropoda melanoleuca
TTTAACCTCCTCCTGCACCAATGCTCAAATGATTTTCCCTACCCAAAGTTTGCCACTTTTTTACCTAACCCCTTTTGTAAATCCTGTCCACCCTTCAAGACCACCACAATTCCCCCTCATCCAGCTTCACTCACTCCAGCCTCTGAATTTGCATTCAGTGATCCACCACTATTATTTTTTTAATTATTTATGTTATATTATTACTCCAGTGACATAATCTCCTGCTTGGTGCACTTCCTATTTCTATTTCATCAGAGTAGATGTGCAATGAACACATCGGTGAAGTGAGTAACAACAGGGAAAACACTGTTCTATTTAGAAAAAGTAAGTTATAAAGTAGTATGCAGACACCATGTGATTACATTTGTTTTTTAAAAGGAGAGAACAGTGTGCGTTAAAACACACACACACACACACAAAACAAAATCTGACAGGTTATCCACAAAACGTAAGTAGTAGTTATCTCTGGAGAGAGCAATGGAAGGAAACTGTTATTCTTATCTTTTGTATTTTCTAAATTTCCTAAAAGGAACGTGCATTTTGTAAAGAAACCAAATCTTCCCAGAATCTTAAACCTTAAAATCTTAACCCAGAATTTTTGTGATCAATGGAAATCCTGTAAAACTGACTGGCATGGGTATCAGCAGCCATCCCGTCACAATCCTAACACTTAGGACTTATTTGTTAACGTGAACATTTCCCAACCTCTACTTCAAATTCCACTGGCCTCACCAGGTGGATGTTCAACTTCTGGGACCCTGTTCACAGCTGCGGAAATCAATTTTATACATGAGCATGCTATTCTCTAGCTGTACAGAGTGGAGTTCTGTTTATTCCCTTGCTTTGTCCTTTCAATCAAAACTACAAATCTTAACATAGTATTATTGCTCTTATTTCCACATAAGACCAGGAGACATATAATAGGCGAGAAAACTGAAATTAATATTACAATACATCTGGAATGAAGGTCTAGAAAAACCTTTAAAATACCATCTTAAGCACTGTTTCCTTCTGAAGCAGGAAAAAAAGTCCTAAATACAGTAAAACCTACCCATTTGAAAGATTAATTCTCATGATAAACTACAGCAAAACATTCAATCCTCAGTTACAAATTCTATGCTAAATTCCT
>NW_023205162.1:0-511 GCF_002007445.2 Ailuropoda melanoleuca
CCCTTTATTGTGTCTAGAGTCTGATTCTTTTATATTATGGCAAGTTGGTCACTTGGCACATCCCTCAATCACGTGCCCAGCTATTGACTTAGAGATGCTTTGGAATCCAAGCAGAATGTTGATTTCCATACTCTGACCTCTCAGGTTTGTATTTAAACCAGATTCACCTGTTATTACAACTTATAGTTGTTGAACCTAAATGTTTCCCCAAAGGAGAGAGAAGTGTTGATATGAGATAGATAAGATTTGATTAGAAGAGGATAGAAATTGACTTAGTTATAAACTCAGAGACCATACTAAGAGTTTATAATAAACTGCTGGGGGTTACTGATAATAAATTGTGAGATTGTTTTAAAGCATTCCGGAGCTTCCTAACTCTCAAATTCAGGGTTTCCACAGTTGATAGTAGACTTGGCTGGCATACATTATAAGTCACCCTTCTGATACATGAACACATCACACAAGCATGCACATGTGAACCAGTGCTTGTATTATAGGCAAAGACAGAGAG
>NW_023205163.1:0-511 GCF_002007445.2 Ailuropoda melanoleuca
CCCGCCCAGGAGGGCCCCCTCCCCACCAGCTCCCCATAACCCCCACCAGCCACCTCCAGAGAGTTTACTACAAAAATAAAAGAACAGAAAGGAGTGTGAGCCGTGGGGGAGCCCGGTGTCATGGATGACAGGTGGGGCTCAAGGTGTGTGTGTGTGGGGGTCACCTGGGGAGTCACTGTTAAAGCACAGGAAAGGAAGGAAGGAAGAACTAGAGAAAGGCAGGGGGGACAGACCCAGGAAAGTGATGCCAGACAGTCATGAAAGGTTCCAGAAACCACTCCACGGCCCCCACCCCACCCTCACACACAGATCTCTCCTTAGATAATATATATTAAAAAATAAACCTCCAATTCAGGATATAAAAACAGCAAAGGCACTTGGGGATGGGGAATGGAGGGGTAGCCCCCCCCCAGGCAATACTGAGATGGCCCGGGGAATGGGGGGGTCACTGTGGTTCCCCTTGGAATGAAGCCCTGAGTCCCCCAAGCAGAAGGCAGGAGGGAGAGAAGGC
>NW_023205165.1:0-511 GCF_002007445.2 Ailuropoda melanoleuca
AATAGACTCTTGATTTTGGTTGAGGTCATGATTGCAGGGTCCTGAAATGAGCCCCGTGTGGGATTCCACGCTCGGCACGGAGACTGGTTGGGATTCTCTCTCTCCCTCTTCCTCTATCCCTTCCCCCCAAGCCCTCCCCCAAACCCCACCCTGCCCCACTCGCATAATTTTTCTCTCTTAAAAAAAAATGGTATGGCTCTGAATGAAACATATGTGAAAAATATGGAGTTATTCTCTTTGACCCCTCATTCCCCATCCACTTAGCCCTTCCTCTCTATGGGACCTCCATTTCAAGTAACCCATTAGGAATCCCTGGGCTTCATGGTGTGTGGGTATTAGCCACTAACAAGAACTAATACTCTTTTCTTTTTCTTTCTTTTCTTTTCTGAGTGTGTGAGCAGGGCGTGGGGAGGAGCAGAGGGAGAGGGAGAAAGAAAATCTTATTTTTTTTTTAAGATTTTATTTATTTATTCAACAGAGATAGAGACAGCCAGCGAGAGAGGGAACACAA
>NW_023205166.1:0-511 GCF_002007445.2 Ailuropoda melanoleuca
CTATTTTAACAAAGAGCATCTACCCTGAAGTCTGGTTATGGTTTTTGAGTGATTCTATAATAAAAACACACAGAGAGCAAAAACACTGCAGTTCTTCAGAGGGTAACAGGATCAAGAGTCACGGTCTCCACATACCCTGGGGTCCAGGCGTCCTTCCTGTGCCTCCGGCAGGCCCCGCGTCACACACAAGCCACCCCTCCAGTCTCTCCCCAGCAAGCAGGACGGGCAAACACATCTTTTTGTGTTGCCTTTTTCTTAGGAAGGAAAAAATAATACCAAAACAGAATTCCCCCACCCGGAACACATCACTTTCTTGCTAACCACAAATTCTGGCAAAATCTGTTCTACACAATAGTGACTCAGTTAGTTCCTCTTTCTTCAAATTGACACATTTTACCTTACAAATTGCGTATGTCTGTATGTGAGGGAGAGTTTAAAGACCAATAAAGCAAACTTAAATAATATTTCCACAGCTACCGTTATCAAATTAAAATGGGATACTATCCTTAAA
>NW_023205167.1:0-511 GCF_002007445.2 Ailuropoda melanoleuca
CTATTTTGGACATGGAAGAAGGAGCATATGAAGGGAACAAACTAATAAATGGGTAGTTTCATATTTTTTGGGTTTTGAGTCCTTGTCACTAGATTTTCTGATCTCTTAATTTATTCTCAGTAACTTACATATTGACCTTTCTATGGTGAAAGGCGCCCAATACCATTTTTTACTATGGCAGTAGTTCTAGATTTGCTTGGGCAGAGAGATTAAAAAACTCATTAAACAATTCTTTAAGGTGACCCAGGAGAATTAGTTTATCCACGTTGCCCAGCTGCTGGAAAGTCTTTTTTGGAGGGGGAAGTAAGGCCTCCTTAACTTGGTGGCCTCTTCCCTCTGGTCCTATCTTCTTCTCCAGCCAGGGACTAGAGGCAGAGAGTGGTTGACAGGGCCAACTCCAGTGACTAAGACACTGTGGTACCGACTGTTCTCTGCTTTGCTCAAAACACGCTTCAAATCCCACCTTTTACCTGTGTATCCCCCTAGTGGGAATTACTGGCCTGCAAAACCC
>NW_023205168.1:0-511 GCF_002007445.2 Ailuropoda melanoleuca
AATAGATATCCTAGAAATATACACACACAAATATGACCAACTGACTTTTATCAAAGGTGCAAAGGCAATTGAATGTAGGAAGGACTGTCTTTTTGAAAAATGGTACTGCAGTAACTGGATATCCATAGGTAACAGTGAACATTGATTAAAACCTCACTCCTTATTAAAAAATTAGCTCAAAATGGATCATAAACTTAGATAAAAACTGTAAATCTATACAACCTGTAGAATAAAATATAAGATAAAATACTAGGACCTAGAGGTTGGTGAAGACTTCTTAGACATGACACCCAAAGCATGGTCAGTAAAAGACAAAAATCAATAGGTTGGCCTTCCTCAAAATTAAATCATTTGATCTGAGAAATTATCTATCAAGAAAGAGAAAAGACAAACTATAGGTTGGCAGAAAATATCTGGAAACCACAAATCTAATAAGGGGCTTATGTTTAGAAGTTGTAAAGAATTCTCAATACTCAACCGTCTGAAAACAAACCACTCTGATTAGAAAATA
>NW_023205169.1:0-511 GCF_002007445.2 Ailuropoda melanoleuca
CTCTCTTCCCCTCTGATTCTCTGTTTTGTTTCTTAAATTCCACATATCACTGCTGTTCATCTTAAGTAGAATAAAACAAGATAATGGATTTGGGTTGAAAATCACTGACACATGAGGGTTTCATTCAAAGGTTGGTTTATACTAGTTCCCCAAGTGTATTTGCTTAGTTTCTTCCTTCCTGATCTCAAATACATCTGAAAAATAAATCTTATCTATTAAAAGCAGTTGCATTAAAAAATAGCAAATTTATTCAAATAGCAAGTCATCTTGAACACAGCTAAAAATTGGTTTTTTGTTGTTGTTGGCTAACAATGAGTTTTATTCGGTCATCTTTCTTTTTTTTTTTTTAAGATTTTATTCATTTATTAGAGAGAGAACAAGTGAACGAGAGAGAGAGTACAAGCAGTGGGAGAGGGAGGGGGAGAGAGAGGGAGAGTCCAACATGGGGCTCAATCCCAGGACCCTGAGATCATGACCTGAGCTGAAGGCAGACGCTTAACCGACTGAGCCA
>NW_023205170.1:0-210 GCF_002007445.2 Ailuropoda melanoleuca
CCTCATGTTTCCCTATTCACGAAGGGTGATGATAGTGCTAAGACGGTCCCTGTACGGTGTTGTTTCTGACATACATGTGTTGGGCCTTTCGTTTCATTGCCACCAGCAGTTTTGACAGGATTTCCTCAGGGAGCAAGCATTTTGTTGGAAGCGGGTTTAGGCCGAATTGTCTTTCTCAGTGCTGTGTTCGTCGTGTTTCACTCACGGTAC
>NW_023205170.1:451-1239 GCF_002007445.2 Ailuropoda melanoleuca
CTTTTCATTCATGCTCCCTTACTCACGAGAGATGATGATCGCTGATATTTCCCTGGATTGTGTGTTGTCTCAGAGACCACTATGGGGCACTCTCGTCAGGCTTCCGCGACCACTTTCCCTCATGTTTCCCTATTCACGAAGGGTGATGATAGTGCTAAGATGGTCCCTGTACGGTGATGTTTCTGACGGACATGTTTTGGGCCTTTTCGTTCCATTGCCGCCAGCAGTTTTGACAGGATTTCCCCAGGGAGCAAACATTTCGTTGGAAGCGGGTTTTGGCCGAATTGTCTTTCTCAGTGCTGTGTTCGTCGTGTTTCACTCACGGTACCAAAGCACCTTGATTCCTGTTCCACCTTCCATAAGGCCGTCGTGACTTCAAGGGCTTTCCCCTCACACTTTGTTTCTTGGTTCTAAGGGCTGGATCCTCCCCAGGCCCCTACACCCAATGTGGAATCGGGGTCCCCAGTGAAAATGCTGCTGTTCGCTGGAGGTGTTTTCCTGGACGCTCTTCATTATTACCAATGAGAAGGGCGCTGAGTGGTCGAAAATCCTGAACCTTTTCATTCATGCTCCCTTACTCACGAGAGATGATGATCGTTGATATTTCCCTGGACTGTGTGGTGTCTCAGAGACCACGATGGGGCAATCTCGTCAGGCTTCCGCAACCACTTTCCCTCATGTTTCCCTATTCATGAAGGGTGTTGATAGTGCTAACGTTCCCTGTACGGTGTTGTTTCTGACGGACGTGTTTTGGGCCTTTTTGTTAGATTGCCGCCACCAGTTTTGAC
>NW_023205171.1:0-1285 GCF_002007445.2 Ailuropoda melanoleuca
CAGATGGATTTTCCTCCTTGAGACAGTAACTGATATAGCCTCCAGTTTTGATGACTTAAGACCCTGGATGTTGGTTCTTGGTTGCTTATTCCACAAATTACATTCCTCTGGTGGCTTGACTGATCCCAGGTATGCCAGATACTGACCAATTCTGTTCCCTCGGGAACTAATGTTTGATTCCCTCCCATGCCCACCCCTTACTCAGCTGCTGAATGAGCCAGAGAGAAAGTATTTTGAATTAGATTCCTGTTTTGATAAGATTTTATGTGTTGCCTCTAAAATAAACACATGAAGGACTTCCTCTCCTCCCGCTTTTCCAACTTGTAACAAAAGGAATAACAAACAAACAAACACACACGATGCACATTGCGGGGAGCAAGACAGGGGAAGGGGGTGTTCTCACAACAATAGGAAATGCCTCAGCAACTACAGCTTAATTTAGAAGTTTATGGAAAATTCCAAAGAGGGAACGTTTTAGTACGAATGTGTTTCTTCTAAAAGCAGCCCTTGTCTTTATGTAATGGATATGCGCAGGACCTTTTGTCGTCTGTGCCTGGAGCTATTTGCTGCAATTATCTCCGCGGATTTCAATTCTATCTCCTCTTCTTCCCTTGAAAGAGAGAACATTGTTTATTAAAAAGGAGATCCAGTTCCCTTCTGAAGTATCAGGTGCCTATACTGTCGTAGAAGGAAAGTGTCTGTACGGCCTCCGCTGCAGGAGTGGGTGTCGGGTTCTTGCTCCGATCAGATTAAGCTTGAGTGTCACACCCTTCGAGCAGTGTTTCTCAACCCAATTTGCACAGTAAAATCACCTGGGGGGTTGTGGAAAGGGGTGGTGTATATATAGACACACTGATTTTCCTGGGCCGCACCCTGGAGAATCTGATTTAATCGGTCTGAGGGCCAGACATCGGTAGGTTTTAAAGTTCCTTAATGGTTCTAATGTGCATCCAGGTTGAGAATTACTCTTAGAGCTTTAAGAAGTCTGCCCGTGACTGGCTTTATTGCCCTATAAACTAGGTAACTTTCTCCTGAAATTCAAAAGGAGATTCTTGACATTGTTTGCCTATCTATAGCCCATGACATCCAACCCCAAAGGAGAAAGGAATGTAACACTTGAAGCTACTAGGGTGCTGAGTTCTGAAAAGTCAAATATTTGAATCTGAATAGTGGTCAGACTATGATGACGCTTCCTTCTCTCCTTCCTCACCCCACCACCATGTACACGCATGCTTGTGTGCACGTACACACACACACACACACACACACACACACACACACACAC
>NW_023205172.1:0-511 GCF_002007445.2 Ailuropoda melanoleuca
TCGATCCCGGAACGCCGGGATCACGCCCTGAGCCGAAGGCAGACGCTTAACGACTGCGCTACCCAGGCACCTCCCTCTTTAGATATTTTTAAGTGCACAGTCCTGCTGACCTGACCGTAGGTACAGCGTTGCACAGCTGAGCTCTAGAGCGCAATCATCTTGTGTAACTGAGGCTTTATGCCTACAACTAGCCACAAGAACAGGAAGAAGGCTTAATGTTTCTATTGGTTTCAAAACTTTTCCTGTTGGCAGAATGACTGCCTTCTACCACATTTCAAATACATAAAGTATAGTACTTCAAATGATATCTTCAAGGATAAACTATAAATCCATTCTTGACTTAGTCTCTCAAGAGATGTTCCTTTTTAATATGTTAATTCTACTATTACATAATGGTAGATAACAATTAAATGATTATTTATACATTCAAAATAAATTGGCTTAAGTCTCAAGTCTTAAGAACACCATCTCTATTTTAAGATAAAGGTCATCAGAAGCTCATGCCATCATT
>NW_023205173.1:0-594 GCF_002007445.2 Ailuropoda melanoleuca
TCAGCATGCCACCTGTGCTGGCCGGAAGCCAGCGAGGCCCCACCAGACATCTGGCTGTGTGCCAGGACTGGTGCACCCGTGTTCCTGCTCCCTTGAGCCGACCCGTCCCCTGCACAGGGACTGTGAAGGCTAGGGATCCTGCAGCCCCTTGGGAGGCTGTGTGCTGGTGAGAGAAGGGCCGTCCTCCCGGATGTCCCACAGGAAGGCTGTGTAGGGCAGGGCCTGGGAGGTGGCCGGACCCCAGCATCTGGCCACTGCATCTGGAAGGGCCCGTGGCCTCTCCTGCCCAGGAGGATTCAGACCCCTCTGGGGTCTCCCTGGTGGGGAGGGGGCAACACTGGAGTCCAAAGGCCAGGGTCCAGGGGTCACCCCTCAGGAAGTCAGGAATGCAAGTCCCCAGGCTATANCGTGAGCCTCTGCTGCCCTGCACTGCTGGCTGGTTGCCTTCTCCAAGCCCAGAATCAGGCTGGAGTAATTCCAGGTCCTGGGCAGGCCAGGCCCACCCATCCTGGGGCTCCCCCAACCCCTCTGCTGAGTGAGGTACGTTGGCAGGGCAGCGGAACCCAGCACGGGAGCAGAAGCCCCTGGGTCCAC
>NW_023205175.1:0-511 GCF_002007445.2 Ailuropoda melanoleuca
TACTAAGCACCTAGAGTATATGAGTCAAGGGAGAAGGGCTTCATATACAAAAATTCTTTTAATTCTCAAGTGGTAGACGGAATTCCAAGGTAACCATCTGTGACTCCTGCCCTTGTATAATACCCGCCCCCGGAGTGGGACTGAGACCTTTGCACATGGTTAGATTACATTACATGGTAAAATGGATTTTCTAGAGGCAATTAAGATTCCTAATCGCATGACTTTGAAGTGAGCCAAAGCGAGATTATTCTGAGTGAGTATAACCCATTCAAGTGAGTCCTTACAGAGACAAGCAGCAACACACTCTCTATTGTTGGACTAGGTAAAAATAAACGGCCGTGTTACAAACTGCCTAAGAAGGGGACATGCTGGTAGGGGATAAGGGTAACTTCCAGGAGTTAAGAATGAACCCCAGCTGACAGCCAATTAGAAGAGAGATGCCTCAGTCCTACAACCACAAAGAACTAGATTCTGCCAACAACCTGAATGAAAAGAGGAACCAGAGATCCAA
>NW_023205178.1:0-511 GCF_002007445.2 Ailuropoda melanoleuca
AAAAATAAAAATAAAAAGATCATGAGAAAGTAATACATTAAATATAACTTTCAATAAGAATTGTGATTTTATGACATTCTCATAAACAGGTAGGCAGGTATGGTCTGAACTAGTGTTAGGTGGACTGCTGATTGGATGATGGCATGGAAGGGACTATTACAGCAACCCCAAGTTAGATTCGAGAGCCGTAGTAAGGAATAGTTCTGATATTATGCTGGAACTGTACTTGTGTGAGCTTTAGTGATAACTGCCTTTAGGAATAAAAAATAGGTTTATTATTTTATTTAACCAGGGCAAAACTTGCAAATATCCTGAAGTATCACAGCTGTGCTCTATATTAGATCAGTTTTATGTCTAGTTCTCTTTACTCAAAGTACGGGAAGGAAGTCAAAAAAGAATAATAAAAATAAATGTGATGTTCTTTATGGACATGTTAATGATACTGAGTTTAACCTGCATTCATGAAACTGGAGGGAGGACTTAAAATATCACTTTAAAATACTATTTTTTT
>NW_023205179.1:0-511 GCF_002007445.2 Ailuropoda melanoleuca
TCACCTTACCCTATTCAGCTCCTTTTCAATTCAGTAGCCAAAATTATCTTACTGGAACCAAAATCATGGACTCTCTTTACACTTATGCAAGTTCACCTTTCTGTTTTCATGACTGTGAATTTGTGAGTCCTACTTTTGGTAAATTTTTTTATTCAGTTGTCTTTTTGCTAAAATTACTATAATTTTCATATTGATTGTTTTGGGTTTCCAGAAATTTAATCATATGAACTTCAAACAGATATTTCATCTCTTCACTTCTAATTCTTATGCTTCTGAATACTTCATCTTGTCTGATTGCAATGGCTAATAACTCCAATACATCATTAAATAATGGTGCAGAGAGTTGACTTATTTCTGACATTTGTGAAAAATATCATGTGTTCCCCATTAACTAAGATACTGCCATTTGGCCAAGCATATCTTTCAACTCAAATGCCTACCAGTATTCAGTGTGTTTGTATGAGCACATATACTGATCATCTTCACAAAGTACCCATCAATTCCTATTTTA
>NW_023205180.1:0-511 GCF_002007445.2 Ailuropoda melanoleuca
GTGTCCAGCTAGCTTGTCTATCGCTAATTAAAGAAGGGAGGAAACAAATATTGGGGGACAATTAATAGTCTCTCCCACGTGTGACATATGAGACTCTTCATCACCTGCCCCTGACTACTCCTCTAGCCTCATTTCCTGCCCATCCACCTTCATATTTTAATAGCAAAACTAGAATACTCGATGTTTCACCCAACACTTCATGAACTATTACAATTTCATGACTTTGCACATGCTGTTCCTTTGTCTGGAGTCTCCTCATCCACTCACCTGCTGGGCAAACACCTATTTATCCTCCAAGAAAAGCTCATTGGCTCTTTATCAGAGGTGTTCCATCTCTTTCACACCTCCTGCCCTTTGAACAATTATCCATTAAACAATTACAACGTCATATGATAATTACTTGCTGCCATAGTTGCCTCCCTTCTGTCTGAGCTCCTGAATCAGCCCTGAATCTCCACATCTGGCCAGGTGTCCAGTGCATAATGCATAGGAAATGTCTGCAGATCGAAGA
>NW_023205181.1:0-511 GCF_002007445.2 Ailuropoda melanoleuca
TGAGCTCACAATCTGAGTCAAAACCAAGAGTCAGACACTTAACAGACTTCAGCCACCCTGAAGAATTCAAGTGACTATTCTTTCTACTCCATAATATAGCTGTATTTATTATAACTGCAAATAATATAAGATAGCAGAATGCATATTCCTCAAATATGGAATATTCACAAGATAAATGTTCTAAAACAAACAAAATAAAACAAACCTTAACAACTTTAACAGAACTGAAATCATACTAAGTCTGTTCTCTCATTCCTAATGGGGTAAACTAGAAAATTAATAAACATATTTTGAACTACTTCTATAAATATAGAAGGGTATTAGAAAGTCCCCAATATAGGACTAAACACACTTCTAGATAATCTCTGGGTCAAAAAGGAAGTCTTAATGGAAATTAGAAAACATTTCTCAGGGACACCTGGGTGGCTCAGTTGGTTAACCATCTGCCTTCGGCTCAGGTCATGATCCCAGGGTCCTGGGATCGAGTCCCACATCAGGATCCCTGCTCAGC
>NW_023205182.1:0-1286 GCF_002007445.2 Ailuropoda melanoleuca
CCCCTCTTCAAAAACAACTCCCCTTCCAAGTGGGTGTCCCACATAAGTGAAATGTTGGAGAGGAGCAGTAATAGGTAAAACATGTTTCAGAGAAAGCAAGACAGCAGGAAGTTGGGGAGGGGAAAGTGGAGCTCTACTGCAACCAGATAGACAGGCAGGGAAGAGAAAGAGAGTGAAACCGGGGCAGATTCAAAAATTCTGAGGACCTGCGGGAAAAAGCGTCAGACTTCTGGCCAGGAACTGAAGTGTGTGCCTGCAAAATATGCATAGCCAAGCAACGAACTGCTTCAACCTCCCAATGGCCTTTCTCTAGGCCCCCGGAAGTGCGGTTTTCCCACACCTTCCACCCTCCTTTCCCCAGCAAAGTCCAAAATCAGCAGTCAGTGTTGACATCAATGTGCAAAGGGCTAGAGCCCCAGGTAAAACAAAAGACGCCTGCAAAAAGGCAAATGAGAAAGGAACTCAAGGAAAGTTCACGATGGAAAAATAAACACAGGCAAAGCAAACATCCACAGAGAGGAGAGAGAGGGAAACCAAAGAGACAAGATCAGCCAGAAAAAATAAGAACAAAAACAGTGAGAAAAGCCAAGAACAGGGGGGGAAAAAAGGATGGACTAAAATAAAATACAGACATAATCCTCTAAAGAAAAGTGGAGGAAAAGACAAGGACAAAATTAGCATGGGGGGCGGGTGCCACAGAATTAAAAACTTTTACACACATTGTCTCACTTAATCTACACACCATTTTGAAAAGTGAATGTTGGTAATATCCATTTTGCAGAGGTAAAAATAGAGGCTTAGAAGCTTAATGAGTTATTTGTCTAAAGCTTTACAGATCGAAAATGGTGGAGCAGAATTTGAAGGCAGTTCTGCTAATTTCAAACCATACACTCTCTCACGGGCTATCTTAGGTTTGAAAATATGACAAATATGACTTCTAAATTTGGTTGACTGCATTCATTAGTAGTAATAACCAAATGTTCAATTATTCCCTAATTTGGGATCATTTCTTGAAAGAGATCCTGAGCACTTTTATTCCATCAAAGACATCCTTCACGCTCACCCAAACTCCTACATTTGATGTAGAAATCTCTCCCCCCAGGCACTGGGTGGCTCAGTAAGTTAAACATCTGCCTTCAGCTCAGGTCACGATCCCAGTGTCCTGGGACCGAGTCCCACATGGAGCTCCCTGCTCAGCGGGGAGTCTGCTTCTCTCTCTGCCCCTCCTCCCACCTGGGCTCTCCCTCTCTCTCTTTCTCTCTCTCTCAAAAAAAAAAAAAAAAAAC
>NW_023205183.1:0-511 GCF_002007445.2 Ailuropoda melanoleuca
TCCCTCTTTCTGCTACAAGGAGGGAGCCACCCTTACAAATGGAGCTTTCCCTTAGAGATGCAAATGTCTGCGACAAAAATAACCAGACTAGGCTTTATAGCTCGGTTTTGGTCGGCTGTTTCTTCTTCTTCTATTTCTCCTTCTTCTTTGCCTTCTCCACCTCCTCCCCCTCCTCCTCCTCCTTCTTCTTCTACTTTTTAAAGATTTTATTTATTTGAGAGAGAGAGAGAGAGCAGAGGGAGAGGGAGAATCAGACTCCCCACTGAGCATGGAACCCACCAAGGGGCTTGATCCCAGGACCATGACTGAGCCAAAGACAAATGCTTAACTGACTGATGCACCCTGTCTGCTCGCTCTTTAAAATACCAGCAGAAAAGGATCCTTAAGCTAACAAGACATACGTTGGGGTGACGACATGTGCTCCGTCAGTAGGTAAATGTTTACTTTCATAACTAACTGCCACAGACTTTTCCAAAGGGAATGTACGTTGTTCACTCCCATCAGCAATACA
>NW_023205184.1:0-511 GCF_002007445.2 Ailuropoda melanoleuca
AAAAAAAAATAAAAAAATAAACTACTTTAAATATGTTTTTTCTTAGGAAACGGACTTCCTGCAAAGAACGAAGTTCTCATCATATAGGAAATTAACTGCCTGCTCCTACCTGTCTCCAGTTTTCTCTTAGCAAGCTCCTGTAGAGCTTTAAAATTCTAAATGTAAATATGTCCAAAAGGAAACTGACTCTGTCCTGCAGGGTTCTAGGCAAATACAGCAGGAAATAGTTGTGGGCCAAGCTGTCACCTGCTGGCTAGTCCAAGGTTGTGCTCTGACCTGCTCCCTGCCTTCTCAGTGCTTCCCCTCACCTGTCCCCTCACCTGTCTCCCTATGGACCTTTGATCAAGGGATCAGGAACTGAACCTGTTCTTTTCTCTTTCCTCCACTGCTCAGTTTTTCATTCCAGATCATTCTGCTCTCCCTTCACTTCTAGTCTCATTTCTTCTCTATTTCCTCCAGTCATGCCCACTTACACTTCTGTCCCCTTGCTTTTCCCCTTGAGGGGGAAAAA
>NW_023205185.1:0-559 GCF_002007445.2 Ailuropoda melanoleuca
TCAGGCAGAAAAAAAAAAGAAAGAAAAAGAAAAACAAGCTAATAGCAGTCAATTACAAAAGCTATAAACAGACATTAGAGAAAGCTAAATGGCCAATAAGCACATTGTGCTCAAGCTTATCACTAATTTTACTAATCAGGTTATCATTTCACACCTATAGGTGATTTTAAAAGAAGGTCATATCAGTGTTGGGCTGTACTTTGAGAATTCTTATCTGCCAGCGAAGAGGTTGGNTGAAGAGGTTGGATAACATAGTAGTTAAGAGCATGGATTCTGGAGTCACGGCTTCTTTTTCAAACCCATTAACATCCTTATAGTAAGGAGCCTGGAGCAGATTCTTTATCTTGCTGTGAAACAAATCTCCATGGTCATGCATTTCTGCAGGCCTTGTGAGTGAAGCACTGACTGAACTTTGTTTACAGTTATCTATTCAAGAATATTTGTATAGTAAACAGTCTTTGAAGATAGAGATAGTGTCTCCGGCTGATGCAAAGAGCAGGCATGCTTACAGCACATTATTAAAGATTCCCAAAGCTCACTGTCCCTCTTCTATAAAGCA
>NW_023205186.1:0-511 GCF_002007445.2 Ailuropoda melanoleuca
TTGTGCAAACCATAGCATGGAGTAAATCAATAACTAAATTAAGTGTTATACAAAAGTAATCAACACTTCAATAAGGAGATAATATATTTTCTTCCTCTCTTTGCCTCTTCCTTTCCTGCAGTTTACTTAGTTAAAAGGTTTTCAATAAAACAAACATCCCCCAATTTAGGCTCCTGCATATATGCTGAACAACAGCAGCCAGCATGCCTGGCTGGGAATTATAGGAGCTATAATCCAATCCCTTGGGGACCTGCATGAGGGAAGGCAAATAACATGACCACTAAGAAAGGCTTCACTTTCCACCTCCAGCACTTCCCAAAGCAAGGGAAGGAAAGAGGGGGAGAAAGGAAGGGAAGAGAAGAGAGCCCCCCCCTCTTACCTTTCCTCTTCAGCGCTGGATCCAATGCTATGCAGAGAGGAGGGTAGTGTGGAAAAGCTGGAAAACGGCAAGAGAAACCAGGACTGGTTGCTCGCCTTTTGTTTACCACTTGGACCTGAATAAAGTCCGTTC
>NW_023205187.1:0-511 GCF_002007445.2 Ailuropoda melanoleuca
TCTTTATTTCACTGCCATGCTGTTTTGTTTACCATTGCTTTGTAATAGGTTTCAAAATCAGGAAGAGTGAGTCCTCCAATTTTGTTCTTCTTTTTAAAGATTATTTGAATTATTCAGGGTCCCTTGAGCTTTTAACAATACTAAGTCTTCCAATTAATGAACATGAAATATATTTCCATTTATTTAGGTCTTCCTTAATTTCTATTAGCAAGTTTTATAGTTTTCATTGTACAACTCTTTCACTTCCTTAATTAGCTTAATTTCTTATTTTACTGATGTTTTAATAATTACCCTTGCAGATTATTCAGTAAACAGATTCACTGAATTTTTAGGGTTACTAAAAAGTTTAATAGGAACAAGGACCCTGCCATGTGTTTTTTTTTAAATTCCAGTATACTTAAAGTGCTATATTAGTTTCAAGTGTACAAGATAGTGATTCAGGGGCGCCTGGGTGGCACAGCGGTTGGGCGTCTGCCTTCGGCTCAGGCCGTGATCCCGGCGTTATGGGATC
>NW_023205188.1:0-511 GCF_002007445.2 Ailuropoda melanoleuca
TCTTGATAACCACATTTCAAAGAAAATAATTTCAGTAACTAAATGAAGTCAAACTTCTTAGGGGTAAAATATAAAAATTGTTAAATAACAAAAATGTAAACAAATTTAGAAAAATTAACATTAGTATAGAACAAAAATACTCTTAGTTTATACCACTATATAAAATAACTATGGTTGTATGTAAATATATTATGGAAAATATGGCATAATGCTTAGTGCTAAGGGGCAATATAAATTTTTGAGTGAGTTTGGCTACTAACGGGAGTGAATGGTAGGAAAGTATTCAAGAAATTATCCCATGTACAGTGTATCAATATATATGTAGCACTTTGCAAATAAAAAACTTAAAAGTGATAATAAAATAATTTATGTTATGAGGACTGTGATAATAGAAACCATTTTGTGAATCATCACAGATATATCATTCATTTAATGATGTTTACATGGTTTATTTCTGCTTTCAGCTCAATAGATACCTCTCCTGCCATAGTAAAATTACAAAATTACAAAA
>NW_023205189.1:0-511 GCF_002007445.2 Ailuropoda melanoleuca
AATGCAGACATGCTTCTCTGTGACCTTTCCTTTCTGCCAAGATGGCGCTAGGAGGGGAGGGGCGAAATAAGAAGCCCCTAAGATGTGTCTCATAAACCATCATTATTAAGAAAGCTTCCTGGTAAAGGCCATGCTTCTCCATGCTGATTCACTACAGACATCATTCATGTGGAATACCCAGGCTCCGCACACATTTCCTTACCTGTGTCTTTTTTCACCTTTGCAGCAAAATTCCTCAGAAGCATTGACTATGTTCAACAGTTAGCCATTCCCTTCTTTTCCTTTCTGCTTAAACCTTTTCCACCTTTTCCAGTCAGATTTTGCCTCAACCCCATGGAAACCAGCCATGACCTCCACATAAATAAAACCAAAGATGAGTTCTCCGTTCTTTTCCTGTTCGGTTGGCAGTGCTGGAGGCAGCTGCTGACTCCTGCTCCTTCACGTGCTTCTTCATTATTTCGCCAAATCTACGGACTCCTGTTTTTGTCTTTTGATTCTCCCAGGTCCCCTC
>NW_023205190.1:0-511 GCF_002007445.2 Ailuropoda melanoleuca
TTTAAAGACCGTATTTCCAAATACAGTCATATTCTGAGGTTCTGGGAGTTAGGACTTCAACATGTGAATGGAGGTGGGGTATAATTAAGCCCATATCATGTACAAAACGCTCAAGATTTAGAAAGTCCCTATTTCCAAAAGATTTATTTATTTATTTATTTATTTATTTATTTATTTATTAGAGAGAGAGAGAGTCTTAAGCAGACTCCTCTCTGAGCATAGAGCCTGATGCGGCGCTAGATCTTGCAACCCTAACTGAGATCATAACTTGAGCTGAAACCAAGAATTGGCCGCTTAAACTGACTCCACCACCTAGGTGACTCAGAAAGTGCTTTTTATGTCTAGAGGAGCATATGACTTATGCCAATCAACAAATACTCAATTGATACATTCCCCCAAAATGACTATTGTCTATTTATTTATAAACTAAGTCTCCAAAAGACAGTCATTTGATTAGTGAGCTCATGCTCCAATATATACTGTAATGTAATAAAACACATTCTTTCAAAAA
>NW_023205191.1:0-511 GCF_002007445.2 Ailuropoda melanoleuca
TTTCTTTCTTTCTTTCTTTCTTTCTTTCTTTCTTTCTTTGTACAAGAATCAGGAGTCGGTCTTGTGATCATTATAACAATAGTCTGTGTCTGCCCCTTAAGGTGTTCAAAAACATTTTGATGGGTATGTGATGTACCATAATTATGACAAGATTACTAGTAAGCTTGTGACGGATGATTAACAGTTTTGGAGAATCTAATCTCCTAAACTGGACTCCCTGCTGCACTGAGTTGCCGCATTTGCTGACTCTGAGATGGCCGTGAAGCACAGGCCTTGGCGTATTGGCCGTGTAAGGAGCAGGCTAATGTTTAGAAAAATACGGGTGGTTGAAATGTCCTTTGATGACATTGAAATAGGGAGAGAGTTCTTTCCCCAATTTCCCCTGGGGAAATGAAACTGAAGAAGGGAACCTGGAGAGCTCCCCCACATGCTGGGACTCGGAATCATTATGACTTTTTGAAGGACAGGAGCCACAGAGGTGCAGCGATGCCTCTCTTGCTAGAAGGCAAGC
>NW_023205192.1:0-511 GCF_002007445.2 Ailuropoda melanoleuca
GCACAAGAAAAAGAAAATAAAAATGAGTATTTTATCTGAAAAATAAACAAGTGGTGAGGCAACACCTGGAACTCAATATACCATTTTCCCCTAGTGTTGGAATTTTACAATCTTATGGCATTCATGGGGTTGTTGCCCACCTGTTCTCGTAGCTGTCTTCTGGGAGAGGGGCTTGTTGCGCTGTTTCTCGGGCAACCCTGTTGCACTGAGCTGTCCCACCACCTGTTAGGGGGTGTGTTCAGTGGAAACGGGTCCTCTGTGTGGCTTTTGCTCCCTGGAGGCTTTCCGCACCTCTTCAGAGGATCAGAGCAAAAATGTCTGCATCCAAACCTCTGGCCCAGAGCAGAAAATTTGCTGTCTGCCTTATTTAATAAGCCCTCCAGGACAAACAGTCTCCACTTGTGTATGTGCCCTGGAAAACTGCAGCCGCCCATGAGGCAGCCCGGCAGGAGCTCTCTCAGAGGTAGTCCCAGGGGCCCTAGAGTGCCACCGCCCTTTGTGACTCTAAAAC
>NW_023205193.1:0-8519 GCF_002007445.2 Ailuropoda melanoleuca
AATAGGGGATCTCATTTCAGCTGATCCCTTGAATATGACTTGGGATCTATCCAACCATTCTGAACACACATGAATTCAACCTGAGATGTGACAAGATTTTTCACAAACTCTACAAACAGAAAATGACTACTTCTTTCAATGTAGGAGGTGAGGAACTTTCAATCTTCAAGAAAGATATCCAAAGATAAAGGGAGGAGGAAGCCACCGTAATCCAGCCACCGGAAAGTGATATAACACCAGTGCAAAAAATTGGGACCTTGGAAATCTGCTCCAGTGAGAGACATCCCTTCCTGAAAAGGGCACAGGGAATGAACAGGGCAAAATTTTAGATGAATCATTGGGGTCTCTTTTCCAGGAGACTCAGAAAGAATGGGGGAAACTGAACCTATACAGAGCTCAAGCAGTGGAGTGGGAAGACTGGTTACGGTCAGCGACCCTGGAAGGGACTCTCAGCTCTGGTCACCATAAACAGTGAGCAAGGCCAGTTGGGAGACCACTGTCTGCCTGACCACCCTGAAAAGGACTAGAAGTTGTTGGCTGTTTAACATTCCAGGGGAGATATAAAAGGGCTTGTGTCCACCACAGGAAAACATCTCTCAGGGCAGTGTGACCCATGGAAGGACACTGGGGCAGCACCCAGCCATGACCTGGCAGCCATGGAAAGGGGTGCACAAATGAGCCCACAGTTGCCCCCAATGGCAAAGTCACAAAGCATAGAGATGCTCCTGGGTCTCAGGAACTCCCTCATGAGAGGGGCAAGGCAGGGGAGACGCAGGATTCACTGGTTTGGCACCTGAAGTGGCACAACCCACAACTGGGCAACAGCTCTCAGGGTGGTGTGACCCCTGAAAGGACACTGGGGCAGCACCAGCCATGACCTAGCAGCTATGGAANTAGCAGCTAAGGAAGGGAGTGCACTGTCGAGCCCACAGCCAGTAGCAATTGTAAGGTCACAAAGCTCAGAGCAGATCATGGCTCCCCAAGAATGTTGTTGTGGGCATGAAGAGCACATTCTGGAGTTTGGTACCCACAGAAGTGGAGATGGTTTGACTTGGAGGGTTTGTTGAACTAAGGGGACCAGACATTGAGGCTCTGGGTCAGAGATTCCCTCAAGGCCATATTTGCTTGGACCTTCTACAGAGAAGCAGTAAGTTGCCAAGGGACAATAAAAAAAAAAGACCACACAGAAGGCCAGCTCACATTAAGCCCAACCCCCTGTCAAGGGGTGGGGCAACTCCACCCAGGCAAAGACACCTGAGCAGCCAAGCAGCAGGCCCCTCCCCCAGAAGACAGACTGGAATAACAGGTGAATGACAAGCTTATTTCCCACAGGACTGTAAAACTCCAGCACCAAGGGAAAATAATGTATGGAGCTTCAAGCGCTCCCTCACAACTCACTTATACTTCAGATAAAATTTTACATTTCTCTTTGTTTCTTTCTCTTTCTTTTATTTTACCCTGTGCCCATTTCAAATACATTCTTATTTCCCAATGTAGGTTTTTAAGTCAATTTTTGCCTTTTTTTCTACATCTACATTTTATAAATTTATGCCCCATATTAGCCCATTTTTTACTCTATTCAATTTTATCTTGATATATATATCTCTATAAGTTCTGATTTCTTTACAATTCTGGGATATACACTCCTCTTTTTTTAATAATTTTTTTATTATATTATGTTAGTCACCATACAGTACATCCCAAGTTTTTGAGTAAAGATCCATGAGATATTCTGTCTTCTAACATACAGACCAAAAATCACTCAGGAACAGGCAGATTGAGCCAAGATGTCGAAGGTATAGCGGACCCCATTTAAACAGGTCCCCTGAATTTAGTTGAATATCTATCAAACCATTTGGAACACCCATGAAATCAACCTGAGATGTAAGAATATATATGTGGATCTCAACAAGCCAAAATGCGACTGGGTTTTGCAAGGTGTCTATTATACCAACTCATTTTTTCTAGGTGCTTTTTAACGTGTATTTTTACACACTTATGTTTTCTATGGATATATGTTCATTTTAGTTTTTCACNGTTTATTTTAGTTTTTCACTCTACTCAGTTTTACCTTTGTATATGTGCAAGTTTTACTTCCCTGGTGATTTTGGGATAGAGTGTCCTCTAAAACACAGGAAAAAATCCACCATTTCACCCAGGAACAACTGAAACATGCACTTTTGTCTGCAGTGAGAGATTATAGCCATTCTTTATCTCCCTCTACATTTTATTTTCTATTCTATTTTATACAATATTTTTAATTTTTTTGCAATTTTTTAAATTTAATTCTTGTGATTCATTTTGGCTTTTTTTTTTTTCAGTGGTGGCATCTGACCACTCCAGATTCTGCTAGGATGCATCTTGCTGGGATCATGGTTGATATTTTCAACTCAGTCCATTCATTCAACCATCCACTGACAGAATGACAAGATGGAGGGAATCCCAATAAGGAAAAGAACCAGAAACAAGATCTTCTACCACAGAACTAACAGATTTCGATATAAGCAAATGTCAGGCACGGACATCAGGATAGCGATCATGAAGTCAATAGCTAGGCATTAAAAAAGAATTAATGACAATATAGAATCTCTAAGGGCAGAAAGGAGCTATGATCAGGCTGAACTTAAAATGCTATGAATGAAATGCTGTCTAAACTGGATACTCTAACAGCCGGGGCCAATGAAGCAGGAGAACACATTAGTGACTGGGACGATAAGCTGAGAGTAAGGAAGGAACCTGA
Organism: Ailuropoda melanoleuca; assembly: GCF_002007445.2. Lineage (NCBI taxonomy): Eukaryota > Metazoa > Chordata > Mammalia > Carnivora > Ursidae > Ailuropoda > Ailuropoda melanoleuca. The sequence goes on from NW_023205193.1 coordinate 2,741, forward strand.
AGAAGATAGGGATAGGCAGCTATTGGCACAGGAGATTACCTAGAGAGATCAATGAGGCAATGAAAGTCTCCAAAGTCAGAATAATTGGAATCCTGGAGGGAGTANGATCCTGGAGGGAGAAGAGAGAGAGAGGACTAGAAGGTATATTTGAGCAAATCATAGCTGAACTTCCCCAATCTGGAGAAGGAAATATACATTCGAGTACAAGAAGCAGAGAAGACTTCTCCCCAAATCAATGAAAATAGAAGAACACTCTGACATGCAATTGAGAGGTTTGCAAACCTTATTCCAAGGAAGCTATCCTTAGAGCAGGTAGGGGGACGAGATTTCTTACGAACAGAGAGAGAACATCAGAATAACATCAGACCTCTCCACAGAGACCTGGCAAGCCAGAAAGTGCTCACAGAACATATTCATGGTATGAAATGAGGAGAACATGCAGCCAAGAATACTTTACCCAGCAAGACTGTCATTCAGAATGGATGAAGAAATAAAGAGATTTCAGGATGGACGGAAAAAGAAAAAATATGTGACCAAAGCCAGCCCCACAAGAAATATTAAAGGGGATCCTGAAAACGAAGAGAAACCCCAAGAGTCACATAGACCAGAAAGAAACAGAAAACCTACAGAAACAGGCACTTTCAGGAATACAATGGCAGTAAATTCATAACTTTCAAAAGTTACTCTCAACACGAACGGGCTGAATACTCCCATCAAGACACACAGGGATTCAGATTGAGTAAAAAAGCAAGACCCATCCATATGCTGTCTACAAGAGGCTCATCTTGAGCCTAAACATACCTCCAGACTGAAGGTGAGGGGATGGAGAACCATTTGCCATACCTACCAAAATCAAAAGAAAGGTGGGGTAGCAATTCTTCTATCAATTAGATTTTAAACCAAAGACTGTACAAAGAGATAGAGAGGGACACTGTATCATACTTAAAGGGTCCATCCAACTACAGAACTCTTAAGAAATAAATTGAGGATAGACTGGTGATGGCTAGTAAGGAGGGCAAGTATTGCATGGTGCCCTGGGTGTTATACGCAACTAATGAATCATCGAACTTTACATCAGAAACCAGGGATGTACTGTATGGTGACTAACATAATATAATAAACAAATTAAAATTAAAAAAATTTTAAAAATTAAAAAAAATCCAACATACAAAAAAAAAAAAAGAAAGAAAGAAATTGAGGAAGACTCAGTAATGGAAAAATATTCCATGCTCATAGATTGGAATAATAAACATCGTCAAAATATCTATGCTGCCCAGAGCAATTTACACTTTCAAAGCAATCCATATCAAAATACCATCACATTTTTCAAAGAACAAATAATCCTAAAATTTGTACAGAACATGAAAAGAACCCAAATCGCCAAGGGAGTATCAAAAAAGAAAACCAAAGCTGGGGGCATCACAATGCCTCACTTCAATCTACATGACAAAGCTGTGATCATCATGACACCATGGAATTGGGAAAAAACAGACACACACATCCCTGGAAAAGAATAGAGACACCAGAAATGGACCGTCAAATCTATGGTCGACTAATCATTGACAAAGCAGGAAAGCACATCCAATTAAAAAGGATAGTGTCTTCTACAAATGATGCTTGGAATGCTGGACAACCACAGGCAGAAGGATGCAACTGGACCATCCAGTAGACCATACACAAAGGTAAACTCAAAATGGATGAAAACCTAACGTGAAACAGGAATTCATTAACATCCGGGAGGAGAACAGAGGAAGTAACCTCTTAGACATTGGTCATAGAAACTTCACTCAAGACATGTCTGCAAAGTTAAAGAAAACAAAAGTGAAAATGAACTATTGGGACTTCATCAACATAAAAGCTTTAGCACAGCAAAGGAAATACCCAACAAAACTAAGAGACAACCCACGGAATGGGAGAAGATATTTGCATATAACATTTCAGATAAAGAGCTGATAGCCAAGATCTACATCTTATGAAACTCAACACCCCCCAAAAAAATAATCCAGTCAAGAATGGGCAGAAGACATGAACAGAAACTTCTCCAAAGAAGACATATAAATGGATAACGGACACATGAAAAAAAAGCTCCACATCACTGGCCATCAGGGAATTACAAAANTGCTCCACATCACTAGCCATCAGGGAATTACAAAACAAAACAACAAGAAGATATCACCTTACACCAGTCAGAATGGCCAAAATTAACAAGACAAGAAACAACAAATTTTGGCGAGGCTGTGAAGAAAGGGGAACCCTCTTACACTGTTGCTGGGGATGCAAGCGGTTACAGCCACAGTGGAAAATGGTATGGATGGTCTTCAAGATGTAAAGAATAGAGCTACGCTATGACCCAGCAATTGCCCTACTGGGTATTTATCCCAAAGATACAGATGTACTGAAAAGAAGGGGCACACGAACCCCAATGTTCATAGCAGCAGTGTCCAAAGTAGCCAAGATGTGGAAGGAGCCCAGAAGTCCTGCAACAGATGAACAGATAATGAAGATGTGGTTCATTTATACAATGGAATATTACTCAGCCATCAGAAAGGTTGAATACCTACCATCCACATCGATGTGGATAGAACTGGATGGTGTTATGCTAAGTGAATAAGTCAGTTGGAGAAAGACAATGACCATATGGTTTCACTCATATGCAGAATATAAGAAAGAGGTCAGAGGATCATAAGAGATAGGAGAGAAAAGTGAATGGGAAGAAATCAGAGAGGGAGATAATCCATAAGAGACTCTAAACTCTGGGACACCAATGAGGTTGGTGAGGTTTAGAGAAGGGAGGGGTTGGGAGGATGGGGAAACAGGGTGGTGGGTATTAGGGAGAGCAAGTGCTGTGATGAGCACTGGGTGTTATATGCAACTGACTCATTGAACACTGCATCAAAAACTAATGATGTACCATAAGTTGGCTAATTGAATATATTAATAAAAAGTCCGTGTTTCTTGTTGATCTTCTGGTTAGATGATCTGTCCATTACTGTGAATGGGGTGCTAAACACACCTACTATTTTTCTACTATTATCCATGTGTTTCTATATATTGTTATTAATTGGTTTTTATACTTGACTGATCCCATGTTAGGGGCATAAATCTCTACAATTGATAGAACTTCTTGTAGGATAGACACATTTAGTATGATAGAGTGCCCTCCTTCATCTCTTATTACTTTCTTTGGATTAAAATCTCTGTCTGATATAAAGAGGGCTACCACAGCTTTCTTTTGATGTCCACTGGCAGGAACAATGATTCTGCTTCCCCTCACTTTCAACGTGAAGGTAGCTTTGGTTCTGAAATTAGTCTCTTGTAAGCAGGAAATGATGGGGCTTGTCCCCTAAGATCTGGAACATGACGGGGATGTCCACACTCAACACTGTTCTTCAATATAGTACTGGAAGTCTAGCCACAGCAATGACACAGTGAAAGAAATAAAAGGCATCCAAAATGGGAAAGAAGAAGTCAAACTTTCATGTTTCATAGAAGACTTAATACTCTATATAGAAATCCAAAAAATCTCTGGCAAAAAGAAATGCTACAACAGACATTGCAATTCAGCAAACTGGCAGGATATAAAATCATCGAACAGAAGTCACCTGCATTTCTATACACTAACAATGAGGCAGAGGAAGGGAAAATCAAACAATTGATCTCCTTAGCAATTGCGCCAAAATGTAAGATACATAGGAAAAAACCTAAACAGAGAGTAAAGGATTTGTACTCTAGAAATGACAGAATCCTAGGGAAAAAAATTGAAAAAGACACAAAGAAATTTAAAAAACATTCCACTTTTTTCCGTCTTGGGAAAAGCAGAAAAGAATATCCTATTGAAATTAGACAGTCTCTTCAATAAATGGTGTTGGGAAAGTTCAACAGCAACATACAGAAGAATGAAACCGGAACATTCTCTTACAGCATACAAAAAATAAAATCAAAAGGGATGAAAAACCTTAATGAGAGGCAAGAATTTATCAAAATCCTAGAGAATACCATGGGCAGCAAGTTCTTTGACCTCAGCCACAGCAACTTCTTGGTAGACACATCTCCAAAGGCAAGAGAAAAAAAAGCAAAAAGGAACTATTGGGACTTCATCAAAATAAAAAGCTTATGTGCAAATGTAATGGTCAACAAAGCTAAAAGGCAACCTACAGAGTGGGAGAAGCTCTTTGCAAATGTCTTATCAGATAAAGGATTAGTATCCAAGATCTATAAAGAACTTATCAAAGTCCACACCCTAAAAAACCCCAAATAATCCAGTCAAGAAATGAGCAGAAGACAGGAGTAGACATTTCTCCAAAGAAGATATACAAATGGCTAACAGACATATGAAAAACTGCTCAACATAACTTGGCATCAGGGAAATACAAATCAAAACAACAGTGAGATACCACCTCACATCATTCAGAATGGCCAAAGTTATCAAGTCAAGAAAGAACATGTGTTGGCAAGGATGCAGAGAAAGGGTACACCTCATGCACTGTTGATGCGAATGAAAGCTGGTACAGCCACTGTGGAAAACAGTATGAAATTTCCGCCAGATATTAAGAATGGAGCTACCCTACAACCCAGCAATTGCACTACTAGGTATTTACCTCAAAGATAGAGATGTAGTGAAAAGAAGGGACACATGCACCCCAATGTTCATACCAGCAATGTCCACAATAGCCAAACTATGGAAGGAGCCCAGATGTCCAGTGACAGATGAATGGATAAAGAAGACGTGCTTCATATATACAATGGAATATTACTCAGCCATCAGGAAGAATGAATACCTACCTTTTATATCAACGTGGATGGAAATGGAGGAGATGATGTTAAGTGAAATAAGTCAAGCAGAGAAACACAATTATCAAATGGTTTCACTCATAAGTACAATATAGGGAATAATGCAGAAGAAAATAGGGGAAGGGAAAAGAAACTGAACGGAAAGAAATCAGGGATGGAGACAAACCATGAGAGGCTCTGGACTCCAGGAAACAAATTATTGGTTGCAGAGGGCAGTGGGGAGGGGGGATGGAGTAACTGGGTGATGTGCATTAAGGAGGGCACATGATCTAATGAGCACTGGGTATTATACGCAACTGATGAATCATTGAGCTCTACATCAGAACTAATGATGTACCATATGTCAGCTAATTGAACTTAATTTGAAAAGGACTTATATCGACAATCTACAAAGAACTTATTGAACTCAACACCCAAAAATCAATTAATTCAATCAAGAACTGGTAAGAACACATGAACAAACATTTCTCCAGAGAAGACATACAAATAGCCAAAACACATGAAAAAATGCTCCACATCATTCAGCCTCAGGGAAATACAAATCGAAACCACAAAGTGCTATGACTTCACACAGGTCAGAGTGGTTAAAATGGACAAGTTAGGAAACAACAAATGTTGGCGAGGATGCGGAGAAAGAGGAACCCTCTTGCAGTGCTCATGGGAATGCAAACTGGTGCAGGCACTCTGGAACAAATGTCTATACACATCCCAGAGCTGAGGACACCTGGGAAGTGAGACACTCAGGCCACCAGGTAGTGTGAGCACCAAGCCCTGGAGGACAGGAGGAATCTGGTTACTTGGGGCCCTCAAGACCCTCTGGCCACAGGTCCCACCCCCAGATGCAGGTGCAGAGAGAACCTGGGAAATGAGGGGTTTCCTGTAGGGCTCTCCATTTTCTGTTACTGTGAACAAATCCGTGTTCATGGGCCCTCTGTTTTCCTACTCTGAGTCTCACTTTCCCTTATAACCTCACACTCTGGGGAAATGG
>NW_023205194.1:0-511 GCF_002007445.2 Ailuropoda melanoleuca
TCTCTCTCTCTCTCTCTCTCTCTCTCACTCTGCACAGGTGAAAGGTAAGGACATGGGGAGAAAGCTAGCTGTCAGCCAGGGAAGAGAGACCTAACCAAAGATGGACTGGGTGGCACCTTGATCATTGGCTCCTGGCCTCCGGAGCTGGGAGAAATTGAATTTCGATTGTTGAAGACCCCAGCCTGTGTTATTGTGTCATGGCAGCCCTAGCAGACCAAACTAATACACTCTCCAACTCACACTTCACACCCTGAAACATTTCTACAGTGTTTCCCTGCTTAAGGCAATGTCTTTGGTATTCCCTTCACTTCCTGTGTTTGTTGTACCCCAAGGTATGGATCATTGGTAGTTGTCTAGAACTCCTCAAAGTATGTTTCTTTTGGATCTGTCAGACCTCCACATCTCGCACAGCTCTGGTTGGTCCAGGCCACCGAGACCTAAAAATAGTTATTGATCCATGATCTTTCACAAGTTCCCACACAGTTCTGATACCAGTAATGATCTGGGCTAC
>NW_023205195.1:0-511 GCF_002007445.2 Ailuropoda melanoleuca
GGGAAGCAGTGGGGTTTCAGCCCATTCAGCATACAAAACAAGACACCCCAAAGCCTTCAGTCCCTTCCTAGACCCACCCTGTGGAGTTTCTTCCAGCCTTGAGCCCAGCAAACATCTACAGCTGTGTTGCTCAACCTGGGAACTTGAAGGTGGGTGGACTCAACTCCCAGCTTGGCTGGCTGGGGAATTCTGGGAGTTGGAGTCCACCCATCTTCAAGCGGTGAAGGCTGAGAAGCCCAGCTCTAAAGAAACCGAGCTAAACTGGAAAGTGGTGGAACTGGTCCAATATTTCAATTCTCCTGGAAGCCACAGCTTGAAGAGGGGGGGGCGGCTCGGCCAAATGGCTTTCCAATGAACGGCACTGGTTCCCATCTGAAATGCTGCAGGAGATGATGTGAGGAACAAGTGCTAGGAGGGGGTCCCTGGACCCTGCCCAAGATGGAAAGGACGGGGGGCTCACAAGTGGGCAACCTCAGCGGAATTGCAGAGGGCTGATTCTTAAGCCGATGAC
>NW_023205196.1:0-511 GCF_002007445.2 Ailuropoda melanoleuca
TGTGTGTGTGTGTGTGTGTGTGTGTGTGTAGAACTGGCAGATAGAGAGAGATGAGTTCTCTGAAGATCCAATCCTGGTTCTGAACATAGAGCGTGGAGAGGTGTCTGCATTTGGATCCTCGGCTTCTTTTGGGAAAGATCGTCCCTCAAGTGCTCAGTGTATGCCCTGGAGGCCTCTGCAGTGATACTGGGACCTTTTAGTGGCTCCCAGGGATGGGGCACAGCCCAGAGAAGAGGAGGGCCGTGTGCTGGTACTGCACCTTTCCTGCCGAGGGGCATCATGTTCTCAGGTTTTGGCAGAAGGGAGACATGCTGCCGCGGAAGCCCATAAGTGGCCCATCAAGGCCCGTGTCTTAGACTGCACCAGTAGCTTTGGAGCCCCATCCTGGGTGTGGCCTGTGCGAGGGAGGGTTGTCCACCTCCTCACCGCCATCCAGATCGGGGGCGCTTTGTTACAGTGGAGCGACCTTAGGCTTACGCTCATTGGGATGTCTCTGCTCTTATACCTGTGC
>NW_023205197.1:0-165 GCF_002007445.2 Ailuropoda melanoleuca
TCACGAAGGGTGATGATAGTGCTAAGACGGTCCCTGTCCCGTGTTGTTTCTGACGGACGTGTGTTGGGCCTTTTCGTTCCATTGCCGCCAGATTTTGACAGGATTTCCCCAGGGAGCAAGCATTTCGTTGGAAGCGGGTTTTGGCCGAATTGTCTTTCTCAGTGC
>NW_023205197.1:440-602 GCF_002007445.2 Ailuropoda melanoleuca
ATGCTCCCTTACTCACGAGAGATGATGATCGTTGATATTTCCCTGGATTGTGTGGTGTCTAAGAGACCACTATGGGGCACTCTCCTCAGGATTCCGCGAACACTTTCCCTCATGTTTCCTTATTCACGAAGGGTGATGATAGTGCTAAGACGGTCCCTGACG
>NW_023205198.1:0-511 GCF_002007445.2 Ailuropoda melanoleuca
GCAGAGGGAAGAGATTGGGAAAGAAGCATGTAAGAATATCAAAAGGCACATTAAAGTGACTGCTCTCAGGACTACTGCAGGAAGTCTTCTCACAAGTCTTTGGGAGAACCTCACCCAAAGGTCCTCCTGGTAGCTTGCAGTCAACCCGACACTCCAAGTGTCAAATCCCATATCTCTCCCCATTCTCTGACCATACCCAAATGTGGTGGTGAGTGAGCCACAGTAAACGGAATGCTTTCAGAAAATCAGACCAGGGTCTTTGGACAAGGGGGAACCACAAACTTGAACTGTAGCACCACCTGCTGGAAAACAAAAGAGAGGGTTTTGTTTTGTTTTGTTTTGGTAATAACCACAGAAGACATAAAAACTTAAGAATTTTTTCATGAGGGGTGCCTGAGTGGCGCAGTTGTTAAGCGTCTGCCTTCGGCTCAGGCATGATTCCAGTGTTCTGGGATCGAGCCCCACATCAGGCTCCTCCACTAGGAGCCTGCTTCTTCCTCTCCCACTCCCC
>NW_023205200.1:0-512 GCF_002007445.2 Ailuropoda melanoleuca
AAAAAAAAAAAACTTTCCTAGATCAAACAGCAAAGTTCTACCCAGTTTTCCCCTTCCAAAAGGGTGTGGGGGCACTGTTGGGCATTATCTCAATGGCTGATGGCTGTGTATCAGACGTCTTCGAGCGATCACAGGTAGAGGACAGACATTCACACATCCAGCATCAACTGGAGTGGGCACAAGTGTGTCAGCTAGGATTTTCTGCTTGTAAGAGCGTGTGGTACAAATCTGTTCTGGATAGATTTGTCAGGAAAAAAGGCATGCGGTGGTTCTCCGTGTATCATATCCCAGGTTCCATGATTAAAACATTGAATTGATTCTCTCTTCTGTGAAAGTTTTGACATTACAATGGGTATTTACCATGAATAAAGCATACGTTTCCATGGAACCTAAGGCCTTGTCTTCCTAGGTTTGCCCTGTCAAAGAGCCAGTTGTTCTAGATTTCCTTTTTTCTGCAAATTATTTTCCTACTAAGACGTAAAGAACTGCCACATGCTGCCAACCTTTGCCCC
>NW_023205201.1:0-512 GCF_002007445.2 Ailuropoda melanoleuca
AAAAAAAATGTAGGAGAAAATCTTTGTGACTTTGGTTGAGAAAATAGTTCTCAGATATGATACTAAAATCACAGTCAATAAAAGAAGTATTGATAAATTGGATCTCATTAAAACTCTAAACTTTTCTGCTAAAAGACATCATTGAGAAAATGAAAGAACAAACCACAGACCAGGAAAAATATTTGCAATCACATATCATATAAAGGACTTGTATCCAGAATATGTAAATAATACTTACAATTTAGTAATGATTAAAGCCCAATTAAACTTGAGAGTCATATCATCTGTCAAGGGATTTAGTGAGAATTAAGATAATGCACCATACCTCTCTTTGGCAGTGTTTGGCATGTAGTAAGTACTCAGTAAATGGCAATGACAGCTATGATCATAAATATTGATTTGAAGGGGCACATGCAGCCTGATGTTTATAACAGCCTTTCTACAATAGCCAAATTATGGTAATAGCCCAAATGTCCATCAACAGATGAATGGCTAAAGAAGATGCCGTGTGT
>NW_023205202.1:0-512 GCF_002007445.2 Ailuropoda melanoleuca
AAAAAAATAATTTACAAGTATATTACTAATTTAATCTCAGGCCACACCAAAAGAAAATGTAATGGCAATTTGAGAAATTAAATTAGTCACTTAATTACAATTTTAAAGACTAACACCAGTTATAGTGTAAGAAGTTAGACATTAACTAGAAATCATTACAAATGGGTTTTACATGAGTAGTTAGGATGGGCCAATCCCAGGGCAGGATGTTAACTGTTTTAACCATTTGAATTTATTATTTGTTCTCGTGTCCTTAATTTGTATCTTCATTCTTTTCAGGATCAAAAATCTAGAGTGTTTATCAAAAATTATCTGAAAAATTATGTCCTTCCCTCTCTCTGGTTCTTAGGTATTTGTGCAGGCAGCATGCTGAGGTAGAAATAACTTTGCATTTCAAGTAAAGTTTAATTGGCTGAACTCCATAGCATTATCATAGACAGAATAGAAAATTATTTCTTTTCTTGGGCCCCTGTATCAGTTTTTTGTTTGTTTGTTTGTTTGTTTGTTTGTTT
>NW_023205203.1:0-512 GCF_002007445.2 Ailuropoda melanoleuca
AAAAAAATTGGGGAAAAACTATATCATCTTATTTTTATTCAATAAATAACTGGATGAGGGGGCCTGGCTGGCTCAGTCAGAAGAGCATGTGACACTTGATCTTGGGGTCATGAGTTTGAGCTGCATGCTGGGTGCAGAGATTACTAAAAAAAATTTTTTTTAATTAAAAAAAATAACTAAGGGGCACCTGGGTGGCTCAGTCGGTTAAGCACCTGCCTTAGGCTCAGGTCATGACCCCAGGGTCCCAGGATCAAGCCTCACATCGGGCTCCCTGATCAGCGGAGAGTCTGCTTCTAGCTCTGCCCCTCATCTCACTTGTGCTCTCTCTCTCTCTCAAACAAAATCTTAAAAAAAACAAACCTAAAATAAATAAATGAATAAATAAATGGATGAATATAACATCAAAATGTTAACACTAGCAACAGATGTGTGGTGAAAATGCATGAAATTTTTACTTTTTTTTAACTTGTCTATATTTTCTACAATAGACAATTTCATTTGGAAAAAAAAAA
>NW_023205204.1:0-1300 GCF_002007445.2 Ailuropoda melanoleuca
AAAAAAAAATCAATCATCTTCTCCAGAAAATGGAGTGAAATGTGCCCAGTAAAATAGTACAGGAAACCGAGACCATAAAAAAGGGCTTTTATAAAGATGTGCAGGCTGGGCAGGAAAGTTCTCAGACGCAGATGCTGTGTTAAAGCAGAGTGTGTGAACACCTCATGTGACTTGAGGGAGAGTAAAAGAGCTGACAAATCCGACAGTCGGACAGGAACAGGAGCAGAATCACCGGCCCAGAGCACTCACACCACCTCGCTGTGAGAGGAGACACCTGGGTGGACGCACCCATAGAACATGACTGTGAGTCACCGCAGGGTTCACTTATAAACTGGGGTCCTGGTTTCTGCCTTGAATGATTTTCATGCTCCTGATAACCAGCTTCTTACTTCAAATCCCAATACGGTAATATTTGTGACCTCTTGCCTTTCTCTAGGCAGCTTTGCAAGTGCTTTATTCATATCAGTTTATTGAATTTTCATAATAAATTCATGAGGAAAGTAGCATTTTTCACTCCATTTTACAGATGAGGAACAGAGACACGAGAACTTAAGTTATTTGCCTTTGGTCACACAGATAATGAAAGGAGGAAACTCTATTTGAATACTTGCAGTAACTGGCCTCTTATTATACTATGCCGCCTTTTACTTTAAATATTTCAGGATTAGTAATATTAAAAACATATAGAAATATTGAAGGATACTGACAAATATTCCAGACAAGTAACGAACTCATCTAACCACATGTTGTTCACTGGACAGCTAACAAAAGATGTGTAGTGAAATGCCATGACTTCTTATCTTCTAACTACTCAACACCTCTCTGTATAGTAGTAAATTTAATAAATACTCATTTAAATAAAGCTAAATATTTAAAAAGCATCCCAATCAACCAAAAATCAACATCTTAAGTGAATTAGAATGCCAGAACTTTAAAATCTGCTTAGGGAAATAAAATGCAGATTTTTCCCAACATACAATGGGGTTATGCCTTGATAATCCCATCATAAGTTTAAAATACAAGTAAAATTGCATTTCAAACACCTAACCATAGCTTAGCCTAGCCTACCTGAAGTTTTTTTTTTTTATTTGTTTGTATTTTTAGATTTTATTTATTTGTCAGAGAGAAAGAGAAAGAGAACACCAGCAGGGGAAGTGGCAGGAGATGGAGAAGCAGGCTCCCCGCTGAGCAAAGAGCCCCACAGGACAGGGGACTGGATGCCAAGACCCTGGGATCATGACCTGAGCTGAAGGCAGACAATTAACAGACTGAGCCACCCAGGCGTCCCCCTAGCCTACCT
>NW_023205205.1:0-512 GCF_002007445.2 Ailuropoda melanoleuca
CCCCTCCCTGAGCCAGGGTCTGAACCTCACCCACTCTAGTTCCCCTGAAGCAAGGCCAGGGCCCAGTCTAAGTCAGGACCCTCCCTTTGCTGCCTGGCCCACCTCCATCTGCACAAGTGGCCTCACACAACCCTTTGAGAACTCGCCCTGCTCAGAAGAACTGGGGCAGGGGAGGGTCGGGGGGAGACACAAGTGCAATGAGAAGAGGTAGCTTGAGAAGCTAGGGTTTTTCCCACCAGCTTATGATTTATTTACGAGCCTCATTTAGTTCATGCTTTTGTTCTATAGAACTCCCCGCACAAATGACCTTCAAGAAGGACATTTTTACACCACTCGCTTTGAAAATTAGAGTGAGGGACAACAGCAGGGAACACATAGAGAAAACTGGACGCAGTGTGAGAAGGCACATAAATGCTGCCTTATGTTGGCGTAAGGCTTTATAGCGGTTTCCAAAGACTAGCTGGCCATGGGCTGGATCCAGCGAGCAGATGTGTTTTGTTTGGACCATAGTG
>NW_023205206.1:0-512 GCF_002007445.2 Ailuropoda melanoleuca
AAAATTTTCTAAATATGAAATTAAAATAAGTACACTACAGAAGTTGTGATCGTATGCATTTCAGTGACTCACTCTGAATTACCTTTTAAAATTTCTATTGGAAAAAGAAAAGGAGCCTGAAACTCTCATTATTATTCCAGTAATTCAGAGTCTGCAATGATGCCACTTGAACTGGGCTTTTGGAGTTCTGAAAAACATCTTACCACATAAATTCACAGAGACTATTACTAGCATAAGTACTTTTTAAATGAAACGTTATCATAATTAATTTTCCTGTAATTATATGCTTGTAATTGAAAAATTAAAGAAACAAAGTAACAATCTAAACTTCTGACATCTTTGTTAATACACCCAGGATAGGTTCAAAATTAATAGACAATTATTGAAATTTTACATAACTCACAGATAAATGTCTCTGAAACGCTTGCTTAAAATATTGCTATCTTTCCCATTTGCAGTTTTTATTATTTTCATCCACATTTATCCTTATTTTTGGTCTCTCTCTTTTTTTT
>NW_023205207.1:0-512 GCF_002007445.2 Ailuropoda melanoleuca
TGGTATGGCTATGCGATGGAGTACTATTTGGCAATGAAAAGGAAGGCAGCGCTGACACCTGCTACAACATGGATGAATCCTGAAAGCATTATGCTAAGTGAAAGAAGACAGGCATAAAGCTTTTATGCCCCACATTATAGGACTCCATTTCTGTGAAATGTCCAGAATAGGCAAATCTGCGGGGACAGAAAGTAGATTATCCGTTGTCAGAAGCAGAGGGAAGGAGGATGAGGAGTGGCTGCTAATGGACAGGGTTTCCTTTCAGAGGGATGAAAATGTTCTTCAACTTGATACTGGTGATGGCCGTGCAGCTCTGTTAATATGCTAAAAACCACTTAATTGTACACTTAAAAACAACAACAGCAACGAAATTGTGTCCCTTCAAAAAAATACATAAGGGGTGGCTGGGTGGCTCAGTCAGTTAAAGATTGAGACTTGATTTTGACTCAAGTCATGATCTCAGGGTCATGAGATGGAGCCCTACATTGGGCTCTGCGCTCTGTGGGGAATTT
>NW_023205208.1:0-512 GCF_002007445.2 Ailuropoda melanoleuca
ATGAAAAACATAAAAATTACAAACCCTTAAACATGAAATCACTCTGTCAAATTGCTATGCAAGAATCTAAAAACCCTTATTCTCCATTTCTTCAAAGATGCCAACTTGCCATTTTGGTACTGGCAAAATAAGTTTCTTGAATTGAATTATAATTCTCTTGAATTGAATTGTAGTTCTCTCTCTCTCTTTTTTTTTATTAAAGATTTTATTTATTTATTTGACAAAGAGAGACAGCCAGCGAGAGAGGGAACACAAGCGGGGGGAGTGGGAGAGGGAGAAGCAGGCTCCCAGCGAAGAGCCTGATGGGGGGCTCGATCCCAGAACGCCAGGATCACACCCTGAGCCAAAGGCAGATGCTTAACGACTGAGTCACCCAGGCGCCCCGAACTGTAGCTCTCTTGAATTGAAGAGGCATTTGTATTGGTTACAGGATGCAAACACAGTAGGGGCTGGTTTTCCTCTAATTTCTCTTATCTATTAGTATCAAGGATATTTCTTCCACCACCCTTCCA
>NW_023205209.1:0-558 GCF_002007445.2 Ailuropoda melanoleuca
TCCAAAGGCAAGAGAAACAAAAGATAAAATGAACTTATGGGACTTCATCAGGATAAAAAGCTTCTGCACAGGGGTGCCTGGGTGGCACAGCGGTTAAGCGTCTGCCTTCGGCTCAGGGTGTGATCCCGGCGTCATGGGATCGAGCCCCACATCAGGCNCCGGCGTCATGGGATCGAGCCCCACATCAGGCTCCTCTGCTGTGTGCCTGCTTCTTCCTCTCCCACTCCCCCTGTGTTCCCTCTCTGCTGGCTGTCTCTATCTCTGTCGAATGAATAAATAAAAATAAAAAAAAGGAAAAAAAAGCTTCTGCACAGCCAAGGAAACATTCAAAAAAACTAAGAGGCAGCCCACAGAATGGGAGAATATATTTGCAAAGGACGCTTCAGATTAAAGACTGGTATCCATGATCTACAAAGAACTTCTCAACCTAATATGCGAGAAACAAATAAACAAATCAAAAAATGGGCAGAAGACATGATCAGACACCTTTCCAACGAAGACATACAAATGGCTAACAGACACATGAAAAAATGTTCAAAATCATTAGCCATCAGGGAA
>NW_023205210.1:0-512 GCF_002007445.2 Ailuropoda melanoleuca
GATGTGGGGCTCGATCCCAAAACGCCGGGATCACGCCCTGAGCCAAAGGCAGACGCTTAACCGCTGTGCCATCCAGACGCCCCTAAGATTAATTTTAAACCCTGATTCTGATCCCCCAACTTTACAAATAAGCTATCTACAAAAGAAGTAGAAAAGGTATGTCTTAAGAAAACAAATTATATTTTAAGTAAGAATCCTACCAAAAAAATTAAAAAGACGTCTTAAGAGAAAATAAACTAACCTATTTTAAGATCCTAAACTTGAAAGTACAAATAATAAGCTTATTTTTAAGGCAAATAGAAAACTTAGAGTTATATAATTTAAACTGAAAACTTGCATTTTGTATATGAAAACATGCTAGTTCTTCCCCAAAAGCTTAAAGATACTGAAATAATAACATGTAGATACAATTCATTTTAACTAGAAATCCAGTTATGTGTTTAGTTATATAAATAAATTACATATAACACACACATATTTATTTCTAGAATTTGCATTATGTTTTTACAAGA
>NW_023205211.1:0-512 GCF_002007445.2 Ailuropoda melanoleuca
AAACCATCAAGGTCAGCAAAAACAAGAAAAGTCTGAGAAACTGTCACAGTCAAGGGAAGCCCAAGAAGAATGACAATGAAATCTAATGTGGGATCCTGGATGGAACACAGGCACAGAAAAAAGACTTTAGATAAAAACTGAGGAAATCCGAAGAATGTACAGACTTTAGTTAACAGTAGTGTGTTAATATTGTCTTATTAATTGTGACATGCACTGCACTAATGTAAGATGTTAATAATAGGGGAAACTGGGAGGGTGGATAGATAGGAACTCTCTCCACTAGCTTCACTATTTTTCTGCAACTCTAAAATTATCCTAAAAGAGTAGTATATTTTTTTTAAAACGCCAGGAATGTGGGGAGTCTGGGTGGCTCAGTTGGTTAAGCATCCAACTCTTGATTTCAGCTCAGGTCATGATCTCAGGGTCATGAGTTCAAGCCCCACAGCAGGCTCCATGCTCAGTGGGGAGTCTGCTTGGATTCCCTCTCCCTCACCCTCTCCCTCTGCCCCCCC
>NW_023205212.1:0-512 GCF_002007445.2 Ailuropoda melanoleuca
AAATAAATAAATAAATCTTTAAAAAATTTCAAACAGCTAAGTAAGTGCGTGGAAGGGAACAATTTTCTAGGGATATTTATACCGTTGTGACATGTCCAGCTTTATCACATAGGTCTTCTATATTGAACTGAACATAATGTAACATATGTTTAATTCCTTGGAGTGATTTAATTGGAGTCCCAAAGGGTGGGTCTTGGGGAATCCGAATTTTTTTCACAAGCTCCCCAGGCAATTTTAATGTGCACCCTGGACTGAGTACCACAGATCTAGGAAGCTGTGATTTAAAGAACCAAGGGAAACATACATTAGTAAAATAACAAATCCTTCAGTGGAGCAGATAACTCCTCATTTATCCATTCTGCAAATCCAGATTTTAAAAGAAATCTCTTGGCACTGAAATCATAGCCTTCATTACCGAAAACTTCGGGTCTCAGTTTCTTTGGAAACCAATCATTCTTGATTAAAAAATCCCAAGACCATTTTACAGACTGGGTACAACTCTGCTGATGCTT
>NW_023205213.1:0-512 GCF_002007445.2 Ailuropoda melanoleuca
AAAAAAAAAAAAAAGAAAGAAAGAAAATATGAAATGATGGTAGGTGGAATCAGTGTGCTGAGGGAATGGGGGGAAGGTGTTTCTGGGTTGCAGGAAGGAAAGGAGAGCAGAGACTGTTGAGCTGAGCCATGAAAGCCAGACGGGCTACTCCCTGACCTGAGTGCTTACTTGTATTTCTGTTGCCCAAGGTTCACTTCCTTTTTAACTGACAGGGGAAACAGACTCCTTGTTTAACAGTAACACGAGTCACTTGCTCTTATAGTTTAACACGAGGAGGCTTCACTTACTCCCTCACTACCACAGCCCAAAGCTTCAGAGTTCCAGCAGGTATTCACAAGGGTTTGACCGACCACGCCCTACATTTGAGGACACTGAGGCTCACCAAAGTTGTGAGAGCCCAAGTTCACTTATGTGGAAACTGTAAATGCAGATTTAAAATCAAGTTTTCCTCACTCCAAACCCCTTTTCTGTTCTACGCACAATGAGTCAAAAAAAAAAAAAAAAAAGAAAAT
>NW_023205214.1:0-512 GCF_002007445.2 Ailuropoda melanoleuca
CACCACCCTAAAGATGGCTCCTGTGGCTTAGAGAAATGTTGCCTCTTTGCCTGCTTTGCAAAGTATGGTTGCAGTAATTGCTCTCAGATCATCTGATGAGCACCCATCCCAGAGAGGCACCCAGTCTCCGTAAGAGTTCTCTTTCTTCTGTGTTCTGGGCAGAGTTCAGAAGATCTAGTCCAACCCCACCAATTACTTCTTAAGGTGAAAGAGGTGCAAGTCCTGCATAGATATAAGGTCAAAGTCCCCAATCAAAAAGAAAGTTCAGCTGAAGTGGAGAACAGGTACACCATGCTTTCTTTCCAGAGATTTCCCCAGTCTAATAACTACTTTTTGATTTCTACAGATTAGCAGCATATGTATGTATTATTCTGTAGAGAATGTAGTGGATTAAGAAAAGAGAGGGGAAATTACTATATTTAATACTGTTTTCACTGAAATCGACATAGTTTATGGATCAGAGGAATATAATGTAATTTACTCCTCTATCCCTGCTGGAAAGAATGGGGGGG
>NW_023205215.1:0-1307 GCF_002007445.2 Ailuropoda melanoleuca
CACTCCCCCTGCTTATGTTCCCTCTCTCGCTGGCTGTCTCTATCTCTGTCAAATGAATAAATAAAATCTTTAATAAAAATAAAATAAAACAGTATGCCCAGGCTCTATTTTCAATGTCCTCCTGACGTACAGTTCTGTCACACCCTAAGAACTATTCATTTTGCTTTCTTGGGTTGTGGAAGAAGAAGGTCCCTTTTGTCTGAGCTTCTTAGTTCCAGGTAGGGTCTTTCCTCAAGGCTTTTCCCAATTCAGCAGTTCCCACGGATTTTGATAACTTTCCTACTAGAATGTAAACTCCATGAAAGCATGAATTTCTGTATTTTAAAATTCATTGTTATTCTTAGTTATTAGAATAGAGCTTGGTACATAGTACCAGTGTAGACATAATTCAAAACATTTAAGCACCTATGATATGGTGCCCTAAGGAGGGTCCAATGATGATTAAGGTATGCTAACTTTAAAGAACTTGCAAAGAAGGAAAAGAGATGTGTAATCAAACCCCAAACCAAGGCAGAATGAAACCAGTGTAACTATTGAGGTATACATCATAATGGGCAGTGCTATGGACGGAACATGTGTCTCCCCCAAATTCATATGCTGAGACCTCCCTCCAGAGAGTTTAGAGGTGTGGCCTTTGGGAACAGTTTAGGTCATAGGGTGGAGCCCTCACGGATGGGATTAATGACCTTATAAAAGAGATCCCAGAGAGCCCTCATGAAGGTACAGTGAGAAGAGAGCTGTCCATGAGGAACAAGCCCTCACTAGACACCGAATCTGCTGGTGTCATGAGCCTGGACTTCTTGGCTTCCAGAATGGTGAGAAATGTTTATAAGGCATCCTGGTTAGGCTATTTTTGCTATAGCAGTCCAAAAAGACTAAGACCTTGTGCTCACACACAGTAATTAATTTCAACCAGAGGATTGAGGAAAGGTTTCACAAGACATTGTCCTCAAAGAGAGAATTTCCATTAGGGATGTGGAGGTTATTTTTGGCCAAGTGATTATAACTTTGGACTCTTCTGTTTCCAAGAGATAGAAACCCATCTCAAAATAGCTTACCCAAATACAAGGGAAGTTAACTGGGAAATCTGGGGGTGGTACTTGCTTCAGCTCTCCCAGAACTCTTGACCCTGCTTATGTGTGTATGCTTCCTTTTCTCCCATAGCAGACAGACAAAATCCATGTTGCAGTGGAAGGGGTGGAGTTTGGTCACAGATCGCTCCATGCTCATATCACACTGGATTATATTTAATAGCCAGAGAAGGCTATCTTCATTTCAGGGCCAGCAAGTAAGATCCTATGGGAAGC
>NW_023205216.1:0-512 GCF_002007445.2 Ailuropoda melanoleuca
GCCCCTCTCTGCCACCATTTTTTGTTTGTTCATTCCCTGATTTCCAATATTTACTAAAAAGCAAATTGATCAGGTATATTTAACATACACAATTCCAAGTATTTTTAAATGTGATACTTTTTAAACTTTTAAACGAACTCAAATATTTTAAATGACAAATTGCTTTCAAAGGTCACACTAAACTGCCAAGCAACATTGCATGGGAGTATTTTAAAGTAAAGTTCATCAAGAGATTTTTCTACAGGAGGGCGGATGTGCATTCCAGGATTGGTGTCCTCACTAACCGGGGTCCGCTGCTTGCTCACTCTGACAATCAAGACTTTCACCATTTTTTGCTATTCTTGGTCTCCACATTTACTGAGCTGAGGGCTGAGTTAAAGAGATGGTGCACCATGGGCGGAGAGCTCAATCTTTCCTCTCCTCTTGGAAAGGGCCTGCAACGGGGTGATAGTTCTGCCAGTTCCATACTGGAGTTCTTCGAAGCTTGTGGTTCAAACTCAGCTGAGTGAAGT
>NW_023205217.1:0-512 GCF_002007445.2 Ailuropoda melanoleuca
AGATAACACCTCACATTTGTCAGAATGACTAAAATTGAGAACACAAGAGATTTTACGTGCCGGAAAGGATGCGGAGAAGGGGGAACCCTCTTGCACTGTTGGTGGGAATGCAAAGTGGGGCAGCCACCCTAGAAAATAGTATGGAGGTTCCTCAAAAAGTTAAAAATAGAGCTACCTTATGACCCAGTAATTCCACTACTGTGTATTTACCCAAAGAAAACAAAAACACTAATTCAAAAATATACATTATGTCTATGTTTATTGCAGCATTATTTTCAGTGACCAAGGTATGGAAGCACCCTAAGTGTCCAACGATTGGCAAATAGATAAAGAAGATGTGGTATAGATACACAATGGAATATTATTTAGCCATAAAAAAGAAGGAAATTTTGCCTTTTGCAATGACACAGGTGGAGCTAGAGAGTATAATGCTAAGCAAAGTAAGTCAGTCAGAGAAAGAAAATACCAGATAATTTCACTCATATGTGGAATTTAAGAAACAAAACAAATGA
>NW_023205218.1:0-512 GCF_002007445.2 Ailuropoda melanoleuca
AAATGTTGGGTAATCGTTCTTTCTGATGGCTGAGTAATATTCCATTTTATATATGGACCACATCTTCTTTACCCATTCATGTGTTGAAGGGCATCTCAGCTTCTTCCACAATGTAGCTATTGTGGACAATGCTGCTATGAACATTGGGGTACATATGGCCCTTCTCTTCACTACCTCCGTATCTTTGGAGTAAATACCCAGTAGTGCAATTGCTGGGTCACAGGGTAGCTCTATTTTTGAGGGACCTCCCCACTGTTTTCCAAGGTGGCTGTACCAACTTGCATTTCCACCAACAGTGTAAGAGGGTTCCCTTTCTTCACATCCTCTCCAACATTTGTTTCTCGCCTTGTCCATTTTTGCCATTCTAACTGGTGTAAGGTGGTGTCTCAATGTAGTTTTGATTTGAATTTCCCTGATGGCTAATGATTTTGAACATTTTTTCCATGTGTCTCTTAGCCATTTGTATGTCTTCATTGGAAAAGTGTCTGTTCATATCTTCTGCCCATTTTTTT
>NW_023205219.1:0-512 GCF_002007445.2 Ailuropoda melanoleuca
AAAGAAACAAGGGCTTTGAATGCCATACTAGACAAGTTGGACCTCATAGATATATATAGAACACTACACCCAAGAACCAAAGAATACTCATTATATCCTAATTTCCATGGAACATTCTCAAGAATAGACCATGTTCTGGGACACAAAACAGGTCTCAACTGATACCAAAAGAGTGAAATTATTCCCTGCATATTCTCAGACTACAACGCATTGAAATTGGAACTCAAACACAAGGAAAAATTTGGAAGAAACTCAAACAATCGAGACTAAGAACCATCCTACTCAAGAATGATTCGATAAACCACAAAATCAAAAATCAATTTAAACAATTTATGGAGACCAACGAGAATGAGGATACAATGGTCAAAAACCTATGGGATACTGCAAAGCCAGTCCTAAGCGGGAAGTACATAGCCATCCAAGCCTCACTCAAAAGAATACGAAAATCTAAAATGCAGTTTTTATATTCTCACCTCAAGAAGCTGGAACAGCAACAGAGGGACAGACCTAAT
>NW_023205220.1:0-512 GCF_002007445.2 Ailuropoda melanoleuca
AAAGAAGAACTCATAACTAAAAGTCAGAAAAATATAAGGAAAAAGTTTTGTAAAAGCAAAGGTATTAGATCAATCACTTATAAAGTTAGTATGAAGGCTAAAAGACAAAAAGTAGTAAATCAGTTTTATCTAAATCATTAGTTATGGGACTCAAAAAGATGTAAAGTATGACATACATGAAAGTATAGACTCCTAGAATGTCTTCAAAATTAAGTGGCCATCAACTTAATAGACTGCTATATATTTAGGATGTCATATGTGAACCTCATGGTAACCACAAACCCAAAACCTATATGATACATAGAAAATAGAGAAAGGAGTCTAAGCATAACAATAAAGTCATTAATCACAAAGAGAACAAGAGAAGAAACATAAAAACAACCAGAAAAAAATTAACAAAACGACAATAAGAACATATCTATCAATAATTACTTCAAATGTAAATGGTCTAAATGCTCCAATCAAAAGACACAGCATGGCTGAAAGAATAATAATAATAATAACAACAACAA
>NW_023205221.1:0-739 GCF_002007445.2 Ailuropoda melanoleuca
GTTATCGACAACAGTCGGACTGTGGAGGCCATCCAAGTGTTCGCTGACTGATGAACGGATAAACAGAAGTAACAGACGCACACAGGGGAATAACACTCAGCCATAAAAAAGAACACAATATTGTTGCAACAATGTGAAAGGAACTAGAGTTAATTAGGCTAAGCAAAATAAGTCAGTCAGAGACAGATGATTACCGTATGACTTCAGTGATATGTGGAATTAAAGAAACAAAACAAATGATGCTAGGGGAAAAAGAGAGAGAGAGGCAACCAAGACACAGAGTCTTAATTCTAGAGAACAAACTGCTGGTTACCAGACGGGAGGTGGGCGGGGGGGTTGGATGAAATAGATGCTGGGGATGAAGGAGGGCACTTGTGATGAGCACAGAGTGATGTATGGAAGTGTTGAATCACTAAATTCTGTACCTGAAACTCATATTGCACTGTATCTTAGCTAATTGGAATTTAAGTAAAAATTTAAAAAATAAAAAATAATAAAGGGTAAGAAATAAATAAATGAAGAACATTTGTTTGAAAATTATCATGTTGGGTTTTTTTTTTTTTTTTTCTTTTCTTCCCTTCCTAGTAGTCATCTCCACCAAATGAAACCATGCAATGACACACAAATTTCAGAGATTCTTCTTCTAGGCTTTTCACAAGAGCCAAAATTGCAGCCCCTCCTATTTGGGCTTTTCCTCTCCATGTACCTGATCACTGTGTTTGGAAACCTGCTCATCATC
>NW_023205221.1:935-1112 GCF_002007445.2 Ailuropoda melanoleuca
GGATGACTTTCTCCTGGCTGTGATGGCCTATGACCGGTTTGTGGCCATCTGTCACCCCCTGCACTACACAGTCATCATGAACCCCCGGCTCTGTGGACTGGTGGTTCTGGAGTCCTGGATCCTGAGTTTCTTGCATACCTTGTTAGAAAACTTACTGGTGTTGCAGCTGGCTTTCTG
>NW_023205222.1:0-593 GCF_002007445.2 Ailuropoda melanoleuca
CATTAAATTCTCAAAGTCTTTCTTCATGAGCTATTAGTTGTTTTTCTCTCTTTTCCTCAACTTCCTTCCTTATCATCAGCCTGTCCTCTAGGTTACTTATTCTCTATTCCACCTCATTGACCCTAGCTTTTAGAGCATCCACTTTAGACTGCAGCTCCTTCATAGCATTTTTAATTTCAGCCAGATTAGATCACAGTTATGCCCTTAGAGATTCTGTATTGCTGTTTATGCTTTTTTCAACCTTAGTTATTAACTATATAATTGTTATCCTGAATTCCATAGCTGATATTTTGCTTATATCCATGTGGATTAGCTCTGTAGCAGGGAATATTGCCTCTGGTTCTTTCCTTTGGTGTGCTTTCCTCCTTCTAGTCATTCTGCCCAAAGAAGCGTGGTTGAGCGAATGAACAGCGTCCAAAATATCAACCACAACCCAAGCAAAATGCACCTTAGAAAAAATCCAAAGTTGNAAAAAAAATCCAAAGTGGTATGAAGCCACCACAGAAAAGCAAATAATGCCAGAATGAACCAAAACAATATAAAATGAGGTGGGGGAGAGAGACTGTAATCTCACAGGGTGTATAGAGCAGGGG
>NW_023205223.1:0-512 GCF_002007445.2 Ailuropoda melanoleuca
AAAGCTTTGTTATCAATAGATTTGTCCAAGTTTTTGATGAAAATATTGCCGACTCCACTTTTACGGAGCGATGGATCACGTTGGGACCACATAATACGCACTGGCTTGCCTTTAATGACATCAAAGTTCATGGTATCCAAAGCACGCTCCGCATCGGCCGGCTGCTGGAAGTTGACGTAAGCGTAACCCAGGGAGCGGCGAGTGATCATGTCCCTGCAGACGCGAATGGAGAGGATGGGTCCGGCCGGACTGAACTTCTCGTACAGCATTGCCTCCGTCACGTCCGGGTGCAGGTCCCCCACATACAGCGAGGCCATCGGGTAGCTGGGGGCGCTCGGGTTCATCCTGCACAGCGAGGGCAGCACGAGGCGCTCAACTTTCTCGGTTCAGAGGAATCGCACACTACGTCCGTTGGGCTTAAAATTCAAACGCGGCGGATCGGTTCGTGCGGTGTTTCACGGCTCCTGCACTCGCTGCTGTAGTCCTGGAGGATCGGATTCTTCGCTTCACCG
>NW_023205224.1:0-512 GCF_002007445.2 Ailuropoda melanoleuca
AAAGGAAAGCAAACAGTCTTACATTTTGAAGATTTTTACAAGAGAAATGTCCTTTATTAACAAATTTCTGCAGGCAAACCTCACAGCTGGATGGCAATATACCCAGAGATGATATCCATTAATCCTTGGGGAAAGCAATGCCTTTGGAGCTCAGACCACTAGAATGCACACATATTTGCCAATCTTGCACATAATTCAGGAAATTTTGTCTTAAATCCGTCATTTCTAATTACAATCAAATGTTCACCAGAGCAACCTAACAAATGACAGAAACTTGAAAACATGGCTTCAAAATAATAATGGATTATAAATTATTTTCTCTCATCTCAGTGTTTGAACTTCCTGTACTTATTCATCCCACAATTATTTATTGAGCTCCTGATACGTTCTAGGTGTAGGGAATATAGAAATAAAAAGGGCAAAATCAATCCCTTCAGGGGATCAGAGGCTATCAACAGTGTCCGGCAACTTTCTGCAATGATGGAAATGTTCTATGTCTGTACTGTCCAATA
>NW_023205225.1:0-512 GCF_002007445.2 Ailuropoda melanoleuca
CTCCATAGGGTTTTATGAGGATTAAAAGACATAAAACATATTATAAGCTCTGAGAACAGTGTCTGTCACTTAAACACCTAATGCGTATTCACTGTTATTATTAGCTGTTTTTTATTCACACCATCTGCTTGCTGATGAAGGCCCCCTAGTCCTTTTAGCCTTGCCAAATCCCTCCTGGAATATCAAGGCCCACCTTAGTTTTCAATCATTTTGTCTGTGCCTTTTACTCTGGTAGGTCCCCTCTGCGTGGTAACGGAGACCTCTCATCTGGGACCCACTACCCCATGGGGCTGTTCAACCTAGCTGGTGTAGACGCTGGACTCAGAAAGCAAACTTCCTTAGCCCACAGTCCTAGACACGCTCGCTCTGCCAGGGCTTACCCATGGCGGCTTCGATTTCAGAAGCTTGAGACAGGGCCCTGCGGGAAGGTAGGTGCTGGGGATAAAACTGCACCAGTCTTTCCTTGATGGCCTAGGGCTCTTCCTCAAACCCCAGGAAGCACTAATGACTGG
>NW_023205226.1:0-1312 GCF_002007445.2 Ailuropoda melanoleuca
ACACACATACCATGTAACTTCCCCCTTAGGACTGTGGGGCTCACTTCATGATAGAATGCTTTAATATTTCTGCAGCAAAATGTATGAATAGTCACACCATGTGGGAAAAGAAAGACTATAAACAGCCTTATATCCATTCTGTCAGTTCAGGTCAGATTTTGCCACCCGATAAATAATGAAAATGACTTTTGGCTTATAAGGCTTTTTTGGAATTGTGACTATAACATTATGGGCCAGGACAGGCTAGGAGGCAGGAGAAAGTATTTCTTTATTTTCCAAATGACAGACGGCATGCATGGCAACCTGAAGGCCGTACACAGTTTCAGTTTATAAACTAGATGTCATTTGGGAGTAGAGCACACGTGCAGAGCAGACAAGGTTCTGTAACAGAGGAGTGGAGGGCAGGCTGCCGTCAGCCTGGCCAGGTTCAGATGATGCTCTCGTGGGCATGTCACCCAACCTCAGTGTGCATGGGGACTCACCTTGACCTCCTCCCGGAGACATAGCTTGGACCCAACAAGGGGCCACGCACAGGGTGTGATGCTCAGCAATCATGGTGCCTCTGATTGTCATAACCCGAAGGACCTAGGGATGTTCAAACCAAACCTCTAGTGAATGAGTAGATGCCCATACTCTGGGCATTCAGGGAATGGTCGAACATTTCTCCAAGGCTTTCTGCAAATAGGGTCCTAGCAACATGGTGCATTTAATCTGGAGCGGTTTCCGATGTGCCCCAGCCCCTGGCGGCTGGCTGTCATCAAGGCTTATGTACCACCCTTGTTACAAACATGGAGGGTGGAGCGAGGCAGAGATCATAAGGACATGGTGCTTTTTCTAAGTCTTTAATTCAGAGCATCCTCTCCACATTCCGGAAGAATCTGTCACCCAACGCAAGGCAGCTGACAAGAAAGGAGTAAGCGTCTCTCCATATTTAGACCAGCGATCTTACCGCAGGTCTGCACTCGCGTGGGAGACAGGCTATTTTGTCAAAGCCCCAAGAAAACGTCTTCATCCTATCTGATAGGGTTGTTACTTCCTTTACAGTGTGAAGAGCCGAGGTGTGGCTCCCATCCCCCCAGCCACGTGGCCAAGGCCAAGAGCAAAGAAATAGACTGGGTTTTCACAGAGGAATACCAAGGCTGTGATGACGTAACCAGGCGTGCTGCACGCCAGTTCCTGCTCATGGGCGGGTGGGTAGAAAGGCCATCTCAGGGCTTGGACGCAGGGCTCCGCCTTCCGCCTGTCTGAATCCAGCTGCGGGAAGCCAGACTTCCTGCAGAGCGAGCACCCAGTAGCCCTTCCTGAGATGGGG
>NW_023205227.1:0-512 GCF_002007445.2 Ailuropoda melanoleuca
TCCTTTGTGTTTCTACAGTCTAATACTTTCTATTTCTGTGGTATCAGTTGTAATGTCTCTTATTTCTGATTTATTTGAACCATTTTTTCATAGTTAATATAAAGTTTTGTCAGTTTTGTTTATCTTTAGAAATAACTGGGTCTTATTTTCATTGATCTTTTGGGTTGATTTTCTGGTCTATATTTTACTTATTTCTGCTCTAATTTTTGTTTTTTTCCTTCCCTGCTGCTAACTTTGAGATTAATTTGTTCTTTTTCAGTTTCCTTTAGATGTAAGGCCAGATTTTTTGAGATCTTTCTTATCTAATGTACACATTTGTAAGTATAAACTTCCCTCTTAGAACTGCTTTTGTAGCATCTCCTAGGTTTTGGAATTTTGTCATTCTATTGTCTTTTGAATCAAGATATTTCTTGATTTCCCTTTTGAGTTCTTTTTTGACCTGTTGGCTGTTGAAGAGATTCTTGTTTAACCTCCACATATTTTTTAATTTTTTATAAAAACTATAACAAAAA
>NW_023205228.1:0-512 GCF_002007445.2 Ailuropoda melanoleuca
AACTGGTATATCTGCTTGCTGGATTTTTTGTTTGTTTGTTTTTGGCTTTGTCCTCAAACTTCAGTTTCAACTTGGGCTCCTTCTAGGTCTGCAGCTGTTACCTTCAGACTAGAACTATACTATCAGCTCTCCTGAGCCCCCTGCTTGCTGACCCACTCTGTAGATCTTGGGTCTTGCCAGCCTCCGTAACTGTGAATCACTTTCTTATAATAAGTCTTTACACACACACACACACACACACACACACACACACACACATCACCTATTGGTTCTGTTTCTCTGAAGGACCCTGGGTAATACACTGATTCAGAGGCTATAATATTCTCTTCAAATGGAAGATTGATTTTCCCACCCTCAGTTATCCTCTTTATCCCCGTCTTGCTTAAGCGCACATGGGCAGCAGAGTGCTATAAGTTTCTCATAAGATTCGGCTCCCTGAGGAATTGTGTGCTGTTCTTAGAGGCTCGGAGCACCTGAATCCCACATTTCTCTTTGCCTTGACCTTCATTATT
>NW_023205229.1:0-512 GCF_002007445.2 Ailuropoda melanoleuca
GGCAAAAAGAGCAGCCCAGTTGGCCATCAGAGTCGCCAATCCCAACGCCAGGTTGTGCAGTGAAGAAAATGAATAGACGGCTTATGTGCAGGTTGTATGTGCTAACAAAACCATAAAACTACAAAAAAATGGTATTATCTGTATTTGACTGCTTTTGATTTATAAAAGAGCAATTTTGTGTCATTCAGCCTAATAATTTAAAGTGTTTGAGGAATCTATTGAAGGCAGATATCCTAAAAGACAAAGTCCTAAAGGACGCCTTGGAGAGGAGATTGAATCCCTAAGGAAAATTAGATAGGGCATCAATAAAGGATGGTTTTCACTGGTGGCTTACAAAACCCAATTGTTGTTGTTGTTGTTTTAATTGATTTGTGCGGGGCAGTTTGTGAATCATAGATGTACTTGTAAGAGCTTCATTACAACGTCCCAGAAATCCATTAATTTTTAAAACTCCAAACTCTACTTTTCTAAGCAAAATAAATATTACCAAGAGAGATTAACAACTTGGTTAT
>NW_023205230.1:0-512 GCF_002007445.2 Ailuropoda melanoleuca
AATACCATTTTGTTTTGACTACTGTAGCTTTATAGTAAGTCTTGAAGTCCGGTAATGTCATTCCTCCAACCTTGTTCTTTTCCTTTAATATTGTGTTGGCTATTCTGGGTCTTCTGTCTCTCCATGTAAACTTTAGAATCAGTTTGTTGATATCCACAAAATAACCTAGTGGGATTTTGGTTAAGATTGCTTTGAATCTATATATCAAGTTGGGAAGAAGTGACATTTTGTCAATACTGAGTCTCCCTATCCATGAAAATGGAATATCCCTCCATTTATGTAGTTCTTTGATTTTGTTCATCAGAGTTTTGCAGTTTTCCTCATATTGACATTGTATATATTTTGTTAGATTTATATCTGAGTATTTTATTTTTGGGGGTGCTAATGTCAATGGTATTGTGCTTTCAATTCCAAATTCCATTTGCTCATTGTTGGTATATAGGAAAGCAATTAACTTTTGTATATTAACTTTGCATCTCAGCCTTGCTATGGATTGCTTATTACTTCCAGGC
>NW_023205232.1:0-512 GCF_002007445.2 Ailuropoda melanoleuca
AGGGTCTGGACTTGGTGTTTCCCTCTTCTGAGATGGGGACACCTGTGGAAGGTGCAGGTGGCCAGCTGGGGTGGGAGGGGAAGGCACCTGACATGGACAGATGGGGTAGGTGAGGTCCGAGGCTCCGGGGGTGTGTGTCCGGCATTTGTACTGAACAGGTCTTCAAAGCTGCAGATTGGCTGGATCATCTTCAGGCTGAGAAGGAAGGTGAGGGGAGCAGAGGAGGCTCAGCTTAGACAGGAGAGGGCTGAGCCAATCCTTTGGGGGAAAAGTGGGTCCAGTCCAGGCTCATGGGGACAAACCTTAGGCCACTGTGTTATGTGAAATAAGCCAGTCCCTGAAGGACTGATAGTGGAGGACCCCACTCGTGAGGGATGGAGAGCATTCCGATTCATAGAGATGGAAGGAGCTGCTGAGTGCTGGGCCTGGGGAGGCGGAATAGGGGTTAGGGTCTCGTGGGTAGAGGTTCAGTTTGGGATGACAATGAAGTTGTGGTGATGGATGGAGGTGGC
>NW_023205233.1:0-512 GCF_002007445.2 Ailuropoda melanoleuca
GATCCATTTTAAATCTTTTTTTGTTTTGGGAAGGGTTGAGCTTGGGGGATGGGGTACAAATAAATATCTTCAGTGTTGTGTCAGTGTTGTGACACATGAGAAAACCTCCAGCCATTCTCAGATTTTAATCATCTTACCCACATTACAGATGCAGGCTGTTTGGCAGATGCTCAGAGGAAAAAGCCTTATCAGTTCTCAGCATCTAATTACTTATCTTAGAGAAAATTAGGCAAGATTCCAAGTCTACAGAAGACTCATGTTCTGTCGGGAGTTATTAATTACAAGCAGACTTCAGAAGCATGAATTTGGTTTGGTAATCACTCCAGGGTGTGTGCCACTCTGCCAAAAAGCACAGGAAGTGCAGATTAGGGAGAAGGTGAGCGGCTGGGCTCAGCTGGTAAAGGGGGGATTAAAACCAGATGGCCCCAATTTGTCTCTTTAAGCCAAGTTCCAAATAAGAGATTCCTTGCGCTGAAGTTTAAATTAAATTGATGCCTGATTGCCCCACTCCT
>NW_023205234.1:0-801 GCF_002007445.2 Ailuropoda melanoleuca
TCCACCTTCCGTTTATCTTCTGATATCTGTGTGTGGATTCACGGCTTCCCCCTTCGTACCTCAATACCTAGCGCAGGAGGAGAGATCAAGATGTATCTTCCTACGTCTCAGGCTGATTTCGTGGGTGTTCAGGATGGTCTGGTAGATATCCAGCTNCAATTCAGGGGACCAGCTGAAAAAAGTCCCCTCTCCTCCACCAACTTTTTCTCCCTCTGAATTGCTTTAATGGAAGAATCTGACTTGTAGATATAATGTCAAGGGGACAATAAACAACTAGCCCAGGCCTTTCAAGTAGAAGCAAATATTCTGGTGGTTCCTTGGTGGCTCTGTCAGTTAAGCATCAGACTCTTGATTTCAGTTCAGGCCACGATCTCAGGGTTGTGGGATTAAGCCCTGCATCACGCTCTACACTCAGTGGGAGTCTACTTGAGATTCTCTCTCTCCCTCTCCTCCCTTTTTCAGTTCCTTAAGATGTAATTTTAAGAGTTTAATTGAGATCCTGCTTTCTTCTTGATGTAGACATTTATTGCTATAAATTTCCCTTTAACTGCATCTCACAAGTTTTAGGATGCTATTCCTACTTTCATTTGTCTCAAGATATTTTCTGATTTCTCTTTTGATTTCTTCTTTGACCCACTGGTTGTTCAACAGTATTGTTTAATTTCCACATATTTGTGAATTTTCCAGTTTTCCTCCTATTGCTTATTTCTAGTTTAATACCATTTTATTGGGGGCATATGCAAGAAGCTGACTATGGGAAGGGGATAAGAGTAAGATATGTGGAATGTCTGGGGGGTACCT
>NW_023205235.1:0-512 GCF_002007445.2 Ailuropoda melanoleuca
ACAAGTGCACTTCTTAATGCCCATAACCTATTTAACCCATTCCCTCATGCCCCCTCCCCTCTAGTGACCATCAGTTTGTTCTCTATAATTAAGAGTCTGTGGAAACCATGTTCTTTATTGAAGAGTGAAAGAAGGTTCTTTCTGGTGAAAAGTGAATCACTTATTAGTGAAGTCTCCTTTCATAGCCTCATACTTTATTAGAAAGGAACAAAGCTTAGTGACTATCTTGGTTGTAACTGTTTTGGTATCTCTTCTGAGGATGAATCAGGATTAAAATTATAAGTCAAATTCTTCACAATTTAGTCTAATAATAACTTGATTTCTTCTTTTAGTAGTCAGAGGATTTGGGCCACATCACTGTACATTCTGTAGATCTTTCTATGAATGTGAATTGAATAATAAATTAGCGTGTTATGATAAAATGCCTGCCATAATCATAAATTCTGGGGCACTCAGTACATTCTTTTTGATCAACCTCCCTGTGAATATACCTAAAATGATAATAAATACAC
>NW_023205236.1:0-512 GCF_002007445.2 Ailuropoda melanoleuca
ACATATTAATCATGGATATTTTAAAGGCCCTATGTGAAAACTCTATTGTTGGTTTTTATTCAGTTGGTCCTTTTTCATTAACTTAATTTTTAAATCATGCCTCATAAATTTTAATTAGATCCCAGACACTGGGAATGTTTGCTCTCTTATTTCCCTTCCATAAGGGTAAAATTTTCTTTTGGTTGGCAGAGAGAAGTCATGTTGTTCCTATTCAGAGTTGGGTTTAAATCTTTGCCATTACTCATAGAATGTAATGCATATCCCCAGAGTTTGGACCTTCTGGGATTTATGCAAGAAACTAAAGGTATTTTTCAAGCCCCTCTGATTGTGGAACCTGAAGGCGATCTGTGTCTCCCCAGCACTGGGCACCCACTGAAATCTTTGCTCAGCTTTTTAATCTTCTAGTCACCGCTCTTTGTTTGGTTTCTTGGAGTCTTTCCCTGTGCATGCTCACCTCAGGAGTCAACAAATTACTTTAGGGGAATCTGTAGCAAGTTTTGGAGCCCTCCATG
>NW_023205237.1:0-1326 GCF_002007445.2 Ailuropoda melanoleuca
CCGCAGGTGCGCCGGCGCAGCGCTGGTCCATGCAGGTGCCGGCCGAGGTGAGCGCGGCGCTGGGCGAGGCGGCCGTGCTGCCCTGCACCTTCACGCACCCGCACCGCCACTACGACGGGCCGCTCACGGCCATCTGGCGCGCGGGCGAGGCCTACGCGGGCCCGCAGGTGTTCCGGTGCGCGGCGGCGCGGGGCAGCGAGCTCTGCCAGACAGCGCTGAGCCTGCACGGCCGCTTCCGGCTGCTGGGCAACCCGCGCCGCAACGACCTGTCGCTGCGCGTCGAGCGCCTCGCCCTGGCCGACGACGGCCGCTACTTCTGCCGCGTCGAGTTCTCCGGCGACGTTCACGACCGCTACGAGAGCCGCCACGGCGTCCGGCTCCGCGTGACCGGTGAGCGCGGCGCCCTTCCCACCGGCCCGCCGCGTCCCCAGGGCGCCCAGCGCGCGCCGCGGGCACAGAAAGGGGGCATTAGCCAGCGCCTTTCTCTAGGGCAGGGGGCCCGCCCACCCGGCGAACTTGTTAAAAATGCAGAATGCTGGCCCCGAGCAGGGCTGAGTGGCGCCCGGGAGTGGGGAGTGCACATCGGAATGAAGCTCGTACGGGGTGAATGGCCCCAGGAGCTCTCAGTCTAGGGGGAGGGACACGAGTTGAACAAAGATGGCAAGGGCTGTGATGGAATGTGTGCTCTATGCACTGAAGGGCACCCGCAGCCCTCCGGGGAGGTGCCCAGGGAGCCCGCCAAGTGCGCAGTACTTTGCTAGACCCTAAGGAAGTGGGAGCGAGGGTCCCCGATCCGCAGAGCAGTGGTCCTCAACCCTGGCTGCGTACTGGAATTAGCTGGGAGCTTTTAAAAATCCTAGCCCTCCCTGCTGTGGGGATCCCGTTCTGGGTTCCAGTGCGGCTCTGCCAAGAACCTTCCATGTGCCCTTGGGCTGGCTGGGCCGCCTCTCCGAGTGCATGTCAGTTTCTTCCCAGGGCCGGCCACCCTGCCACAGATCCACGCAATCAACTCTAGATCTTGGTGAGGTTGTCTGGGAGTGGGAAGTGCCCTTGAAATCCTATCAGCAGACAGTCCCCAACCCTGTGCTACAGCCACGGTAATGGCCACTGATAATTCGCTATAGGCCAGGCACGAATCCAAGCACCACACATGTATTAACTTGCCAAATCTTCTCAACGACCCCATAAGGTAAGTGATCCCCATTTTACGCATGAAGAAACTGAAGCACGGAGATTCGGAATAACTTGCCCCATCTCTATGGAGTCCCAGGCACCATGGCGCTAGAGCGCCTACTCCCTCCTCTCCGAGCCGCCCCCCCCCCCCCC
>NW_023205238.1:0-512 GCF_002007445.2 Ailuropoda melanoleuca
ATAAACAAGGCTATCGTGGTGGGAACACACATATCTAAAAGATCCGTAACTTTTGTAGATAGCATGGAAATGCAAATTTAAATCACAAGAAGATGCTGTACACACTCACGAGAAAATGGCTACAGTGACAAAGGCAGGCAGGGCTAAATATTAGCAGGAATGGGATGCAACAGGAATTTTCACACATTGCATGGAGAATTGCAGATTGGTACAAAAGGCATCCTCTGTGACCAAGTGATTACACTTTTCAGTATATATCCAAGAGTCAGCTGCACATATATGAACCAAAACACATATATAGATGGTCCCCAAAGAAGCAATCCAAAAAATCTTCAAATAATAGATTGGCTGAATTGTGGCATATTTATAAAGTAAAACACTGTGCAGTATTGGTTCTTACCTGGGAGTGATCTTGAATGTCTGGAAGACATCGTTGATTACAACTAGTGGACGTGCTAATGGCATTTAGTGAGTGAAATCCAGGGTGGCTGCTAACACATACACACGTAACA
>NW_023205239.1:0-512 GCF_002007445.2 Ailuropoda melanoleuca
AAGTAAAAGAAAACAAACAAAAACTACAAGCAAAACCAACTATTTTATATAAATGGAACTTGTTAAATGAAAATCAAGCATGTTGATATGGAGATCAGGCAAGTGGTATGAGAGGTCATTTAAAACCATAAGTCGCTGACTGTATGGTGACAGATGGCAACTACACTTATCATGGCAAGGATTTAATAGTGTATATATGCCAGGTCACTATGGTCTATGCATGACACTAACATCATATTGTATGTCAAGTATACTTCAATTATAAAGAAATTTAAAAAAATAAATCAATAAACAATACTCAAGGTTTTAGTGATATAAAACATCTAAACCAAATACAAGCTAACAAACCAGTTATGCTAAATTTCACAATACCTAAACCTTGAATGGAAATTAGAAAACACGTAAAATAGTAAAAATTATTAAAGCTAGAAATATTTAAAATATCACCTGATTAAGGGATTAAGGATTTTTGAAGTAGTCATCTTTTTGTGTTTCCTCAAATAAAATAAAAT
>NW_023205240.1:0-512 GCF_002007445.2 Ailuropoda melanoleuca
TCACCTCCCAGTTTGCATCAGAGGCTGGGTCTCCTTCCTGTGACGGAAGCTTCTCCGAAAATATTTAGACAAGGCTTTCAGAAAAGGTCTTAGGAGGGAAAACACAACCCACCACATTTGCCTCCTCTTCCTCTGCTTTGATTTGCCATCTGGGCATTCCTCCCCCGAGGCAAAGGCTGGCCAGTCTCTTCCTTCAACACCGGCTGATACCATGCTCCCAAAATGCATCCTGACCTACCATTCAAACACCAGCTCAAAACCAGCTTTTCCCAGCTCAAAATCCAAACCAGTCACACCACATCTGCTGACCCGGGTTCTGGGCAAGAGACAGAGTGGGGGATTCTTCTAACAGCATCAAGAACGACCTGAAAGGTTAACCTACCCCAGGAGAAAAGGGTAAGCCAACCTGCGAAGTAACTCCCGTGGACACTTGTTCCCTCATCCAAAGATGCCGAAGAGCCCCGACTGCCTCAGCCTTTGAGCAAAGCCCAGGCCGCAAACGCTCTCCCCAG
>NW_023205241.1:0-512 GCF_002007445.2 Ailuropoda melanoleuca
ACAACTAGGCTTTGCTAAATGGGGAGCTATTTTTATGTCACTATAAATTACATTTAATTGCAGGTTTTGTTGCATAATTTACTGCATCTTTGTCTTCTTAGAATTTTTAACTTAGCTCTACTTTTGAGAGCATGTCTTTCTTTGCACTTTATCCTTACACTAGCTGCCTATGTCCATTCCTTTCCCAGTGCAATCCCAGATTGTCCGAGTGGTGGAAGTTGTATGTTTATGTCCAGAGTTCTACGGTCGTCACTAAAAGTAAACTGCAACTTGCACCTGTCTTGCTTCCAGACCTAGGTTTGTTCATGGGATAGTCAGTATATCCTGCACTAGGGAAACCCACAGACTTTTAGAATAAGTTCTAATTTTTGAAAACCTGCTACTACATTTTAAAACTCTGTGGTCTTCAATATAGCTCCCTGTTGTGCAAAATAGATCAGTGTAAGGCAGGTTTATCCTGAACCCCATGAATAAAGTTAATTATTAAAAGTGCTAGAAGAAACTCATGATAG
>NW_023205242.1:0-512 GCF_002007445.2 Ailuropoda melanoleuca
GTTAGAGCCAGAAATAAGGTTGATCTGCAAGTGTAGTCCATGAAATTCTAAATATTTGCAAAACAGAGAACTCAATTTTGGCTTTAATTTTTGTTGTGGGGGGAAAAAAACCAGAAAGGGAAGCATGGTCAGCTCCATCAGCTATCTAAAAGGTCAATGTTCAGGAGCACATCCAGTACCAATGCCAAGGCTAAGAAGTTTGTCCTCAGGATTTTCATTAGGAAGAGACTTCAAAATGCAATACACGATTTCTCCACAAATAAACACTTAGCTCCATGACTGACTATGGGTGATTAATTAATGGTATTCCTTTTCTTCTTGTTTTATTCTATGAGACTCTCAGGCTCGGGTACAGGAAGGAAAAAAATTGCTATTGAAGCCTTAGGAAAAGTCAGGGAGAATACCATTGGAACACAGATGAAAATCAGCATAGATCTTGTACTTGGGAGTTTTCAAGTCTAAATAAGCTTTCTTAGGAATTAGTTCTTCAGGTAACAAAAATTATAATTGTC
>NW_023205243.1:0-512 GCF_002007445.2 Ailuropoda melanoleuca
AAGAAGCAGGCTCCCAGCTGAGGAGCCCGATGTGGGGCTCGATCCCATAACGCCGGGATCACGCCCTGAGCAGGAGGCAGACGCTTAACCACTTAACCGCTGTGCCACCCAGGCGCCCCTCCATGTTTAAGTTTATAGTTCAGTGGCATTAAGTACGTTGTGCACCTATCACCACCATCCATCTCCACAACTTTTTCATCTTCCCAGACTTAAATCCTGTCCCCATTAAAGAATAACTCCCCATTTTCTCCTGGTAACCATTGTTCTGTTTTCCGTCTCTATTAATCTGACTCTTCTAGGGACCTCATATAAGTAGAAACATACAGTATTTACCCTTTTTGTATGATTTATTCTTTGATGATTTTAAGATGTTTTTATTTTTTTATTTTTATTTTTTATTTTTTTTAAAGATTTATTTATTTATTTGACAGAGATAGAGATAGCCAGCGAGAGAGGGAACACAAACAGGGAGAGTGGGAGAGGAAGAAGCAGGCTCATAGCGGAGGAGCCTG
>NW_023205244.1:0-512 GCF_002007445.2 Ailuropoda melanoleuca
CTGAGCCCACGGTGAGGGGCATTCCTGGGCAGGAAGAAGGACCACGGGGCCAGAATCTGCCTCCTCCTTTTATCCTTCTGCTCAGCAGGTGTCAGAGCTCAGGGATTGAG
Source organism: Ailuropoda melanoleuca (assembly GCF_002007445.2). NCBI lineage: Eukaryota > Metazoa > Chordata > Mammalia > Carnivora > Ursidae > Ailuropoda > Ailuropoda melanoleuca. The sequence continues at coordinate 111 of NW_023205244.1, forward strand.
TGGGAGGCTTTGAGGCCTTTTAAAATGCAAAGGCCTCTGGGATAAATGAAGGTCTAATCCCTTAACAGTCACACAGAGGAGGGCCTGACAGCTGGGTTTTTCTAAGGGGACCTTGAACCCCTACGTGTCAAGGGCTTTACACACATTATCTCCTTTAATCCTGACAACCCCCTCCCCCAGGCGATGAGGGTGTAGGGATTACTGTCCCCATTTTACAACCCAGCAAACAGAGGCTCAGAGAAGGTCTGCGACTTGACTGCAGACCACCCCTACCGCCCCGGGCACCTAAGAGAAGATCTGGAAAGGAAGAGAAAGGGAAAGGGAAGCCAGCTGGCCCAGGTGGGCTTGGTGGGGGGCGCCCACTGGCTGAAATGCTCTGGGCCTCAGTTTCCCGAATCCACA
>NW_023205245.1:0-512 GCF_002007445.2 Ailuropoda melanoleuca
TTCTGCTGGTAGGAAGTAGTAGTTCTTAAGAGTGTCTGAACATTATTCATGTTTAGAGAAGAAACGATAGTATACAAACTGAGATGACCAAGTAGAAAAGGATCACATTTATTTGAGAAGAAAAGTGTAGCTAAGCATCTACTTTGACAAAACAAACCGTCTACATGTATTAGTCTTCTTTAAGTCTGTTTTTATGTCAGTATTTAAAAAATTAATGTGTAATCTCTAGCCTTGGAAACTTAACCAGAATTTGGAGAGTTTGAGCTCCTTGACATATATTTAAAATGCTGTGACCTTGGATAGGCTACCAAGGGTCCCTAACCTCAGGTCCCTAATCTAGGTAACCTTAGCCTCATGTGAAGACTTGAGGAAGCTAATGCTGGCAGAAACACTCAGTATTGGGCCTGTCACATAGTATATGCTCAGATGCTATTAGCTGTTGTTATTTTATATCATTTTAATATACAACATAAAGTAATATGAGGAATGGAAAGAATTTGAATTTTTGTCAA
>NW_023205246.1:0-782 GCF_002007445.2 Ailuropoda melanoleuca
TGTGATTTATCAGTCTTATATAATACCCAGTGCTCATTACATCACATACCTTCCCCAGTGTCCATCACCCAATTCCACCATCCCTCCACCCCTCTCCCCTCCAGCAAACTTTGGTTTGTTTCCTATGATTAAGAGTCTCTTATGGAGGAAAACAAACTCTTAACTGTAGAGAACAAACTGATGGTTACTGGACGAGATGTGGGTGGTGGATGGGTGAAATGGGTGATGGGGATTAGGAGGGCACTTGTAATGGGTACCAGGTGATGTATGGAAGTGTTGAATCACTATACTGTACACCTATAGGTTNAACTAACTGAAATTTAAATAAAAACTCTAAAATAGGAATATTAAAGAGACATGAACTCAAAAATAAAAAAAGTACCAACAATATTTTCTGTATATGTATAGCAACTAAAGCGTTGTTGACTTCTCCATTCTAGGCATGCTGCTTGCTGGGTTTCTTCTCAGAAATATCCCTGTCATCAGTGATAATGTACAGATCAAGCACAAATGGTCTTCCGCTTTGAGAAGCATAGCCCTGTCTGTCATATTGGTCCGTGCTGGCCTTGGACTTGATTCAAAGGTATGAAGTGTAAATTTCTAACTGTGGACCAGCAATTGTATTCCTCCAATACTGCAACTATTGGGAATCACTGAGCTTTCGACACTTTGTGTTATGGTCTCAAGAAGAGAATGAAGTTTATTTCATACGGGACTGACTACTCCCAGAAGTTGTCCCATATTCTTTCTTAGAGTGAGGTGGAATTAGGGGACAGCACTAA
>NW_023205247.1:0-512 GCF_002007445.2 Ailuropoda melanoleuca
GGCTGCTCACCTCCCCAGGCCTCTGGGCTCTGCTGGCAGGCCCTGGTAACAAGATGCCCTTTGTGTGTGTTGGGCGGGGGAGGGGCTCCTGTGTTGCTGCTTGCTGCTGAGTCACGGCTCCCTGCCGGGCTCTGGGGACAGAGAGTCGCAGGTGACCCGCCAGGTGGCATGGAGCCGAAGACCTTGGAGATGGCCTCAGGCAACCCCTGCCTTGCACTGGTGGGGAAACCGAGGCTCAGCGAGGAGAGGGGACTGCCTCATGCTTTCCTGGAGCAGACATCTGGATGAGACCCCCCTCTTATGGTCTGCAGGCACGCAGGCTTGTCATGTGGTCATCACGGTGTCCTACTTCCCTCCAGAATGGCCTGGGTGTGTCCGTGTCCTTGTGTGCAGGCACAAACGTTTACCGTGTGTCTGTGAGTGGGTGCTCTCGAGCATTCCAGTGTGCAAGGATTCAGTGTATGTGTGTGCGTTGGTTTCCTAGGGTCCCCTGTGCCTTCTCCCAGGGACAC
>NW_023205248.1:0-1341 GCF_002007445.2 Ailuropoda melanoleuca
AAAAAAACAAAAATGAAAATTCTGACTTTGGTATTTTAATGAGTTTAAGGTTTCACAGGTTATAGTTTTTAAAAAGATATATGTGGGGCTGCCTGGGTGGTGTGGTCAGTTGAACCTCTAATTCTTGGTTTTGGTTCAGGTGGTGATCTCAGGGCAGTGGGACGGAGCCCCGCATGGGTCTCTGTGTTCAGCACAGAGTCTGCTTGAGGTTCTTTCTCCCTCTGCTCCTCTTGCTCATGTTCTCTCTCTCAAATAAATTAATTAATTAAAAAATAAAAAATATATGTGATTGGATGATGTTTGAAAATAAAGATGGTAAAAAGTCAAAAGCCCACTCTCAATTTGGGACAACTCTTATGGTCAACCCAATGTCTGAGTTCACTGTGGGTTTAGCTAGGAACTAAGTTGTGATGAGGCTTAGGACACACTACCCCCGAATATGGCACATAGGCATACCGAATATTCTAAACAGAAGGAGTTTAAGAAGGTGGCAGAAGCAGAATGGTCCCTATGACCTCTTCCCCCTTCATCCTTTTTCTCCGCAAAAGGCTATAAAACCCTCCTGTGAGAGATGGCCTCCCTTTAAAGACAAACAGGCCTTGCTCAGTCTCCCCCAGTTTGCTATCATTACCTCACGCTCCCACCTGTCCTATCCCCCCATGACTGTGCACCATTCAGCAAATCTAACATTAAAGTACATCAGTCTGTTTCTTTGACTCTTTATTTCCTAATGAAGACTCCTGGGTCATGAAAAACGGAAATAAATTTGCGTGCTTTCTTCTGCAAGTCTGTCTTTGTCAGTTTAAAATTTCAGATCCATCCTGGGACCCTAAGAGGCACGAGCAAAGGTTGCTCCTTCTCTCCAGTTGCAACTGCTTTGCAGTTTAACTTCTGTCTCAGCCCCCTCATGCTTCTCTTCACTTCCCCAAATGGGTTGGTCTGCAGAGTTCTCCCCTCGATGCTTCCTGCATAAACGTCTGCCTCAGCCTAGAGATGAAAACACGCCAACCTTGAATAGGTGGGTGGTGACAGTGTTGTGCGTGTTTGTTGGTTGGTGTTTCAGGTTGCACAAACAGGCACTGAATTCTTGCAACCCTGACAAGAAGCAATTGTTTTCAATCAAATATTACATAAATTCACGGGCATAGATCATCCTAGTTTGAGTCAAAACAGGCCAAGTCAGAATTCTTAGATGGTGGTATTATTTTCACTCGTCTTATACATCATGGCAAAACACAATAAGTTTCACATATTACTATAAACCACTTCCCTCCACCACCAACTTTACTCTGTATCAAGATCTGGCCAGTTTAATAATAGTTCTCTTTAATTAAAAAAAAA
>NW_023205249.1:0-512 GCF_002007445.2 Ailuropoda melanoleuca
ACTATTCAATCAGGAATGCTTTTGGCTGCAAGTAACACAGTGAACCAAATAGGTTTAAATACCAGGGTTTTTAAAAAATATTTTCTCATATATGAAGTTTGGAAGTGGGAAGTTTTCCCAGAGGTACTCAGCAGACTTCCTCACATCTCATTAGCTGGAACTGTGTCATATGCCTATTCTGAATATAATCACTGGCAAAGAAGATTGAAATAATCATGTTTGTAACCAACTGTAATTCATTCCCCATTCACAGAGATTAGACCTCCCTGAGAGCTTTGCTGACCATTTAAATATCTAAATAAAATTGGGGTTCTGTTAGTAGAGAAGAATTAGAGGACAGAATTATCTGCTACTGAAACTTATGCACATGCTATTTTTTATATGCAAAAGTGAATCATTGCTATTTTATATTTCTTATGAGTCTCTTGTTTTCTAGAGAAATACCCAATCCTTTCTTTCAATAAGACTACATATATTGAACCATAGAAGTGTAACTTAGTATTACAACAAAA
>NW_023205250.1:0-512 GCF_002007445.2 Ailuropoda melanoleuca
ACTGATTTGTGGTGGGACACAAAACCTTGTGGTGCGATCAGGTACAAGGGACAAACTTGGTAGAAAATTAGAATGAGAAAAACAAAAACAAAAACACAGCCTTGTTGTCCTAAGATAAAAGTCCCAGTCAGGGTAAGCAGTCCCAGTTGGGGTAGGCAAACAAAAAAATAGCAGGAAGTTTCTGGAAATGAGAGCCACAGAAGCGATGAAAATGTTTTAATATAAGCTCTGCACAAACCACTGACCACTAATCTATGCAACCACTAGCAATCCAGGCTAAAGGGCAATAATAATATAAAGAAGAAGAAGAAAAGAAAACGCTGAGCAGAGACATTAGCAACTATACACCATAAGGAGGACACATTCCGCAGCTCCAGTCTAGGTTAAAAAAAACAAAAAAACAAAAATAAACAAGTAAGAAAGAACAACGAAACAACAAAACCCAGAATACAGATATATTATGTGCATTATAGTATCTAAGAGTTCCAGTTTTCAATTAAAAATTATAAAAC
>NW_023205251.1:0-512 GCF_002007445.2 Ailuropoda melanoleuca
GAGATTTGGTTACCAATGAAAAGGGGAAAGACCACATATGTATATATTTAACTGTTTTTCCCCATTCTCCAAATTCATTAAAGGCATTTGGAAAGAAAGTCTCATGGGATACTTTTCCTGTAGATACATAAATAGCACACTTTTTCTATAATATAGACATATCATTTTAAGCTGTTTTCTAGATCAGAGTAAACATTTATCAATCAGGTTATCTAATAATTGTATTTATAAGAAAAGTTCTATGATGTTCAGATATTTTTCTGACATTTGAGATAGGATAAGCAGCAAAATTCCAGTGTTTTGTGTATGTTGTTTCTTGGAAATATAAGACAACTTGGGTTATTTCCCCTTGGGTTTTTCCAAAAGAGCAAGATTAATTGCTTGAATAAAGATAAACTTATTACATAATTTATAAATGTGTATGCAATTCACTGTGCTGTATTTAATTTCTTTTATAGGATAACAAGCTTAAAGGATAAAGTAAATTAGAGAGCTGCTATCTTTCTATTTTA
>NW_023205252.1:0-512 GCF_002007445.2 Ailuropoda melanoleuca
ATACACACCTATGATAAAGTTTAATCTATAACTCAGGCACAGTAAGAAATTAACAACAAGTAGTAATAGTAAAATAGGATGGCTATCACAATAATACTGTAAAAAAGTTAAATGAACGTGGTTTCTCTCTCTCAAAATATCTTACTGTACTGTACTCACTCTCTTGTTGTCGTTATGTGAGATGATAAAATACCTATGTGATGAGACAAAGTGAGGTGAATGATGGAGGCAATGTGCTACTATCGACCTTCTGACCATATGTCAGAAGGAGGACCATCTGCTTCCTGACCGCAGTGGACCACAGGTGACCGAAAGCAAGAAAAGCGAAAATGTGTATAAGGGGTAACTACTGTATTCCTTGGATGCTTGCTGAACTTGGTTGTATTCAGAAGGCTTTCTGACACTTATGACTACTTGGGACCACTTGATTGCTTCAAATTTTACAAATAGTGGCCAAAATATAATAACCTTTCCGAAGACACACTTTATTCCTGGTGTGGAGTTCGTGCATC
>NW_023205253.1:0-512 GCF_002007445.2 Ailuropoda melanoleuca
ATATGGGAACAGCAGCAGAAAGTTACTGTGGCCCTGACAGTGGGATGGAGATGGTACCCAGGTCAATGGACATGGAGGGAACTGGGATCTATGCCCTAGTGAGCAGGACTCAGAGTGACCTGCAATGAACAGATAATCAGGAGGGTTATCAGGAGGACAGTGTTTCTTCAGGACATGCAGCAGGACACGCATCCAGAGGCTGGTGGGATAAGTTGCAGCTCAACAGCTGCACGAGATGGACACAGGATGACTGAGTACCAAGCACCCTCTTCCCCTGACCTGGAGGATAGTTAAATTCTCTTCTTTCTGGGACTTATGTCACCTCCTGGCAGAAGGGAGGAGAGGGTTGAGGGAGAATGAGAATGATTGCGAGGATAGCCATTATCCACAGAGCTTCAAACCCTGAGGATCTGAGCTAACCTCGAATCAAGATTACTCTTGTCGGGGTGCCTGGGTGGCACAGCGGTTAAGCGTCTGCCTTCGGCTCAGGGCGTGATCCCGGCGTTGTGGGA
>NW_023205254.1:0-512 GCF_002007445.2 Ailuropoda melanoleuca
ATCACAAGGCTTTCCATCTCCGCTTCTTAACCACCTCCACCACCCCAACCCTGACAAACACTGCTTCACTTCCAAAACCCCCATTAACACAGCCCCACCTCCCACATCCCACTCTACCACACACCACAAACCTGCTCACCATCTCCGCGGTTCCACCAAACTCATTTCCCACCTCCTCCCCTCGACGCCTCCATCTACCATGATTCTGACGTCTTTCCATGCACCCCTCCACCATACCAAGTACTCCCGCACCTCCTCCACTTCGCCAACTTTAACAGGCCAACCCCACCTCCCACTACATCTATCCCAACCCTCGTTAATGCCTCTCACTTCATCACTACCATCACAATATCACAGCTTCCTCTATCCCAGCACTGCCATCAAACCAACTTAGATTCCCATTTCCTCCCCTTGAACAGCACCATCCAATACTACTTCCTTTCCCTTCCCCCCCTCCACCACTTCCATCACACTAACATACCTCTCATTGCTATACCTTCATTACTGAAAGC
>NW_023205256.1:0-512 GCF_002007445.2 Ailuropoda melanoleuca
ATTACATGGTTATTATATATATATATATATATATTCATGGTTTTAGTAGTCACAGTAGTCACAGTAATTTCTCTTTTTTACCTCTTATGGGATAAACTATATTTATAGTTTATGGGATAACTATATTTTGATTGAGTCTTTATTCAGTGAACTTTAGTTTATACGTTGCTTTTCATTTTAAATTTCTTTCTTTAAAATACGTTCCTTTAAGAGTTTGGAGGTTTTTTCCCTTTGCTTTTAAAATAGCATGCATCTGTATGTGTATATGTTGAGATAATAATTATGTGATAATAGTTGTAAACATATAATAAGTATAAAATGCTATATTTCATTTTTCCCTTTTTTTCTGCTTAGAAACAGTATTGGATCTTTTTTTGTTCACATTTTTAGATCTTTTTGTGTTCCAGTTACATTACATGGTTTTTAAGAGTTCTTTAGCCATAGGGGCGCCTGGGTGGCACAGCGGTTAAGCCTCTGCCTTCAGCTCAGGGCGTGATCCTGGCGTTATGGGA
>NW_023205257.1:0-512 GCF_002007445.2 Ailuropoda melanoleuca
ATTCAGGATATCTCTATTTTCTCATACTGTTGACAATGCAAGACAGTGAAAGTTTTTGAGTAGCAAAGTGTCACTTGTGTTTTAGAATGACAGCAAATGAAAGTGACAACTGGTTAGAGAGGTGAGAAACTGAGGTCAGAAAAGTTAGGAGGGTACAGGCATACTTCAGAAATATTATGGGTTTTGTTCTAGACCCCTGCAATAAAGCGAATCTTGCAACAGAGCAAGTCAAATGAATTTTTTTTATTTTCCAGTGCATATAAAAGTTATGTTTACACTCTACCATAGTCTAGTAAGTGTGCAATAGCATAAAAAGACAAAATGTACATACCTTAATTAAAAGATATTGTTAAAAAATGCTAACCATCATCTGAGCTTTCAGTGAGTTGTAATCATTGATCACAGATCACCATAACAAATACAACACTAATGAAAAAGTTTGAAATATTGCACAAGACTTAACAAAATGTGACTCAGAGACACAAAGTGAGCAAATGCTGTCGAAAAAAAAA
>NW_023205258.1:0-171 GCF_002007445.2 Ailuropoda melanoleuca
GCTATTGTAAATGGGATGGATTCCCTAATTTCTCTTTCTTCAGTCTCATTATTTGTGTATAGAAATGCAACGGACTTCTGAGCATTGATTTTGTATCCTGCCACCTTACTGAATTGCTCTATAACTTCTAATAGTTTGGGAGTGGATTCTTTTGGGTTTTCCATATAGAGT
>NW_023205258.1:309-525 GCF_002007445.2 Ailuropoda melanoleuca
GGCGAGAGTGGGCATCCTTGTCGTGTTCCTGATCTTAGGGAAAGGCTTCCAGCTTTTCCCCATTGAGAATAATATTTTCAGTAGGCTTTTCATAGATGGTTTTTATGAGATTGAGAAATGTACCCTCTATTCCTATACTCTGAAGGGTTTTTTTTTAATTTTATTTTATTATATTGTGTTAATCACCATACAGTACATCCCCAGATTCCGATGTAA
>NW_023205259.1:0-1350 GCF_002007445.2 Ailuropoda melanoleuca
TTGACATGTCCTCAGATTCGCAGATAGGCCTACAGAATGTACTTGTTCTCGATGATTCTTTTTTTGTGCCAAAGAAGCATCACTTTGTCAGAACTTTTCAGGCTGTTTACTACTCTCCATCCCCAGCAGCAGCTTCCTGTTTAAGCCTAGTTTCCATCTAGAAGAGCCGCTGTGCTCTGGATAACAGGAAAGAGAGGAGCCCACTGAGAGGCAGACGTGCGTGGTGGGCTAGTGCAGTCCTCAGAGAGCCACGCAGCCTGAACCATCACAGCCGAGGGAGTGAAGTGAAGTCCGTGAGACCGTGAAGTCTGTCCTCCTGTCCTCTGAGGATCTCCAGTATCGTGTCTGGGCTGCTGCAGCCAGTGGCTGTTCAGTGCCACATTCCTCACAGGAAGTCCCCAAAGACTTATCTGGTCTTAGGAACTGAGCCATTAAACCAGAAACAGCTCTGGTGAGAGTTGTCACCTGGTGTGTCCCCAGGATATACTGAAGTGAAGAGATCTTCCCTGGTTACTCTTTCACAAATAGGAAATCAATTGCATGTCACTAGACCAGGGGGCTGGGCTCCCCCTTGAGCAGCCCTTGACACAAGAGAAGCAGAGCGACCACTTGTTAGCCAGGATGCCTGGTGACACCAGCCAAGGTGTCACAAGCCAGCTGGTGCATCTTGTCACTTGGAATACATGCAACTAGTTGTGATTCTGGAGCACCAGGGAGACCTGTAACTTTGATTTTCAAGAAGTACATACTATCAGCAGAAATAATTTCCACTGGAGTTTGTGTTCTGGCTCCAGTGGAGTCCCATCTAGGGGAATCACGAGAAGCCACATCCACTTGTATACGAGCCCTCCTGTGTGTTCTCACTAACCTGCCCTGTGTCTTCCCTCTTTCTTAGTGGGCCAGGACTGCTACACGAGAATCTGGAGCTTCCACGACGCCTGCCTGCTCAGGACCATACCCTCCCCACACCCCACCTCCAAGGCTGACATCCCCAGTGTGGCCTTCTCTTCTCGGCTTGGGGGTTTCCGGGGAGCCCCAGGACTGCTCATGGCCGTCCAGCAGGACCTTTATTGTTTCTCCTACACCTAATTCCACAGGGTGCAGCCTGGAGGGATGTGGATTTGACTTAGGGAGTACGGAGCAACCCTGCTTCTGCACAATTGCTGTTTCCACCGAGGGCAATTTAAATGGATTCTCTGTGTACACAGATCCCATCCATCCAACTGCTGGGAAGTAGGTGCTGTTTTATGTGGAGATGTTTCAGTAAAGTTATTTCAGTTAAGTTGTGAGCTCAGAGAGCTCAAAAGTCCTTTTCATAAAAGGTACTTATTTCCTTGTTGAATTCCTTAG
>NW_023205260.1:0-512 GCF_002007445.2 Ailuropoda melanoleuca
ATTTATTTGACACAGAGAGAGACAGCCAGCGAGAGAGGGAACACAAGCAGAGGGAGTGGGAGAGGAAGAAGGAGGCTCCCAGCGGAGGAGCCTGATGAGGGACTTGATGCCAGAATGTGGGGATCACACCCTGAGCCGAAGGCAGACACTTAACGACTGAGCCACCCAGGCGCCCCCAACAATGTCATTTTAAACTAGGTGATTCTGATACACCCTAGAGTTAAAGAATCACTGATCTTGGCCATGGTAGTGCCTGGTCTTTCCTGCTACCTACCTCACTCTCCCACCCTACTCGCGCTCCCCATCATGACTACTCAAATGCTTTCTCCATATTATTCCATGAAAGCTTTTCTTACTTGTTTGACTTATTTACCTGTCCTTTTAAGTTGAAAACTTTGCTGAACACTGAAACATTTGAGCTTATCTGAAATATAGTAAATTTGTTCAATATTCCAGCCATACTGAGTTTCTTATATCCCCAAATGTAAAATTACTTTTTCACATTTCTGGGC
>NW_023205261.1:0-512 GCF_002007445.2 Ailuropoda melanoleuca
ATTTTAAAAAAAATTCAGAGTCTAGTTGACAGTTTCCAGTATACAACAGTGGTTCAACAGCTCAACCACAGATGCAGCTTTATCACAATAATACAATACCATTGACCATATTCCCAATGTTGTACTTTTAAGATTTTATTTATTTGACAGAGACACAGCCAGCGAGAGAGAGAACACAACCAGGGGGAGTGGGAGAGGAAGCAGCATGGTTCCCAGCAGAGCAGGGAGCCCGACGCAGGGTTCAATCCCAGGACCCCAGGATCACGCCCCGAGCCAAAGGCAGACGCTTAATGATTGAGCCACCCAGGCGCTCCCGTACCTTTCACATGACTTATTCCATAAAGGAAAGCCTGTATCTCCCACTCCCCTTCACCCATGTTGAGCAATCAAGCCAAGGAAAGATGTGGAGGAAACTTACACGCATAGTACTAAGCAAAAGCAGCCAAACCAAAGAGGCCACGTACAGTATGATTGCAATTACATGACATTTGGCCGGGGGGGGGGGGGGGCCG
>NW_023205262.1:0-512 GCF_002007445.2 Ailuropoda melanoleuca
ATTGACTGGAGCAAAGGTGACCACCATGCCAGGTTTAAGAACACCAGTCTCCACTCGGCCCACAGGGACAGCGCCAATACCACCAATCTTGTAGACATCCTGGAGAGGCAGACGCAAGGGCTTGTCAGTAGGACGAGTTGGTGGCACAGTGCAATCCAGAGCTTCAAGCAGTGTGGTTCCACTGGCGTTCCCATCTTTACGGGTGACTTTCCATCCCTCGAACCAAGGCATGTTAGCACTTGGCTCCAGCACATTGTCACCATTCCAACCAGCAACTGGCACAAATGCTACTGTGTCGGGGTTGTAGCCAATTTTCTTAATGTAGGTGCCGACGTCCTTAACAATTTCCTCGTATCTCTTCCGGCTGTAGGGTGGCTCAGTGGAATCCATGTTGTTAATACCAACAATTAGTTGTTTTACACCCAGTGTGTAAGCCAGAAAGGCATGCTCACGGGTCTGCCCATTCTTGGAGATACCCGCTTCAAATTCACCAACACCAGCAGCAACAATCA
>NW_023205263.1:0-512 GCF_002007445.2 Ailuropoda melanoleuca
GTACCACCTTGACATATCGATTATTTTAATAAAAGTTACTTAAGAAACCATCAATGCAAAAACACTCAGACCTTCCTCTGTCCCTGTGAGAGCAGGAAATAAATCTCTCATATGAAAAATACCCCCATGTCCTAATAAGTAAAAAGAGATCCTTATCACCAGAGATAGAAACTTAAAAGCTGAGAAAGGTGTAGAAACAAAACCTTGTTTTTTTTTCTACCTCAGCTGAAATTCCGCCTAGAATTCCCTACTAATTAAAGCTCCCAAACACCTATTTTCTTTATCTTGTCAATTTCTCACAAATTGATTGTCTCATTGCCAAGCACTGTAAGAAATGCCTGCCTTGCTCGTTTCTCTGGGTCTCAGTTTCATTATTGAGCCTCTGTGTACACATAGAAAAACATCGGGGTTTTTTCTTCTATTAATTTGTCTCATTTAAATGTAATTATTAGTCCACTTGGAAGACCTTGAAGGACAGAGGAAGACTTTTTCTTTTCCTACAGCCCACACTC
>NW_023205264.1:0-512 GCF_002007445.2 Ailuropoda melanoleuca
AGAAATTAAATTTGAACTTCATATCAAACACAAAAATCTTTTCCACGTATATTCAAACTTTAAAAGATAAAGAATAATATTAAAAGGTTAAAGATTAGAAGTATATGAGAATATCATTTTGATCTTGGGGTAGGGAAGGATTTATTAAATAAGACTTGAAAAAGGCTAACCCATAAAAGAAAAGATTGGTAAATTCTACCGAATTAAAAGTTTATTCTTTTATCCATATCCACCAGAGGTTCCCTAGAGAATGATTCAGCCCACAAGGGTACATTTGCAATGTCAGAGACATAGGTGGTTGTCACAACTGGGGAGAGGGTGGGCTGCTGGCATCTAATCTGTAGAGAGTCCAAGGATACTGCTAAACCTCTCGCAACGCAGAGCACAGCCCCTACAGCAAAGAATTATCCAGTCCAAAATGTCAATAGTGCTGGGGTTGAGAAAAATAAGGCAAAATTTACGTTGGGATATAATGTACCCAACACACATGACCAAATCCCAACAAAAATACA
>NW_023205265.1:0-512 GCF_002007445.2 Ailuropoda melanoleuca
AGAATATTTAAGATCTCCCCTCTTAGCAACTTTCAGGAATGTAAGGCAGTCTTGTTAATTAACTCTAGTGACTGTGCTGTATGTTGGATCCCAGAACTTAATCGTCTTATAACTGGAAGTTTGCATGCTTTGACCAACATCCCTTCATTCCCCTGCCCAGCCCCTGGCAATCACTACTCTCCTCTCTGTTTCCATGAGTTCAGCTTTTTTAGATTCCACATGTAAGTGCTAGCTAGTACACAGTATTTTCTTTCTCTGTCTGACTTATTTCACTTGGCATAACGGCCTCAGGGTCCATCTGAGGATATCCTCATTTCTCATGGCTGAATAATATTCCACAATACATGTATACCACATTTTCTTTATCCATTCATCCACTGATGGACACTTGGGCTGTTTCCGTATCGTGGCTATTTTGAATAAGGCTGCAATGGATACAGCGGTGCAGACATCTCTTTGAGATCCGGATATCATTTTCTTGGCTAGATACCCTATATGGGTTGTCTCTGTCC
>NW_023205266.1:0-512 GCF_002007445.2 Ailuropoda melanoleuca
AGACACTGATATCCCTTGATGTTTCCAGACAGTTTGAGGGCCGATTAACCATTTAGGTTAAGTGAAGGAAGCCAATCTGAAAAGCTACATATTGGATGATTCCAACTATATGACATTCCAGAAAAGGCAAAACTATAGAGACAGTAAAAAGATCAGTGGCGGCCAGGGGTTTGGTGGGGAGAGAGAGGGGAAGGTGGAGAAAAAGAAATTTTTAGGACAGTGAGGCTATTATTCTGTATGATACAATAATGGTGGATAAATGTCATTATACATTTGTCAAACCATAAAATGCACAACAGCAAGAGTGGAACCTTAATGGAAACTACTGGATTTAGCTAATAGTAGTGCATCAATATTGGCTTATCAATGAAAACAAATGTACCACAATAATGCAAGATGTTCAAAATAGGGAAAATTGGGAGGGAGGGTGAAGGGGTATAGGAAAACCCTCTGTATGTTTTGCTCAATTTTTCCTTTAAACCTAAAACTGTTAAAAAGTCCACTAATTTTTT
>NW_023205267.1:0-512 GCF_002007445.2 Ailuropoda melanoleuca
AAAAAAATTGAAAATCTGTCCACGGAATTTTGAAAGATCCTACATTCCCCCAAACAATGGAGAGTCTCTTTTTACACTTCAATTTTTACCTATACATATGTACATTTTTTTATTGTATCCTTTGGACATAGTCTTTATATATTCTCTCCTGAAAGGCCTAAGATGTTTAAATCTTAAACAGTATTCTTAGACACAAAGTGTGTGCAGTAGATTATAAAGACCTTAAAAAATTCTAAATTGTAAGCAAGAAAATTGTTCCATTTATACTTAAGTTCAAGACTGATGAGCAGAGTTCAACATTCTCAGGAGAAACAGATCTCTATTTACTTAAAACATTTAATGTAGGAATGGAAGAATATTAGGATTTACTGAGACAATCACATACCTAAATTATAATGCCCAGGTCTCTAAAAGAGCTAACATCTTTTTGCCTAATTTTTAGTACTAGCTACTATTTAAAGAAAATACATAAACAACAGATATCATGTACTAAAGATTAAAGAATTAATAAA
>NW_023205268.1:0-512 GCF_002007445.2 Ailuropoda melanoleuca
AGCCCCTTCCATGAATTCACTGACCACACATACAATGTTTTATTTCTACTTCATGGATATTAGAACCTGGGGCACGGTAGGTAACCAGTAAGTGTTCCATTTAATGATTCACTCTCTTTTCTATATTTTTCTGGAGCTTGCATTATATTTTTTATATGTCTGTCTACCTTATTAAATTGTGAGTTCCTTAAGGACTGCAATTGTTTCTTAGTCATTTTTAATCCCATATCTGGCAACGTCTACAACATAGCAGGGATAAAAAAAAAAAAAGGTGAGAGGAAATGAACTCCTCAGTATAGATATTATTAGCAGTGTTGATAAATGGATGTCTAAGTGGGAAAATTAGTAACAGAAAAGACCAAGTGTATATTTATGGCAACTTGATGAGTTCTAAGTTAATTTGCTGCCAAATGAATTTAGATAATTACCAGCTTAAATTCATACCAATTCATTATAAAAACTAGGTAATTTCTAGCCTAGAGAATGGATGGTCTGAGGTATATATATATATA
>NW_023205269.1:0-512 GCF_002007445.2 Ailuropoda melanoleuca
TGCGGGGGCCGCCAGCCATCCGGCTACTGACCTGCCAGCCTCCTATCCGAATCTGTCCTCCCAGAGAGGTCGGTAGCCCCAGGAGCCATCACTGACTAACAGTTGTCCTCGGACACTTCGCAGGGGTGTTTTCCAGTCTTTTCTTTTGTTCTGTTTTAGTCTTATGAGGTCTGATTGGGTTGGGAGCAGAGGTGAAATAGGGTAGCATCCTCTTTCTGTTTCCAGGATTTCCCTTCAGTCAGGAGCTCGCATGCACGTTGTGCCCCAAAGGTTCAGGCTTTCTGGGAACTAATGGCTCGGTGAGCAGCCTGCCCTGGGTCTGAGTCCCCCAGACAGGCCCCCAGATGGATCACAGTGCTGGCTGGGCAGATCTCTGTTGGCCCAAAGGAGGGGCCCAGGGCAGCGGCAGGAAAGCTTCCTCTTAGAGAGGAAGCAAGGGAGAGGCCAGCAAAAGACAAGAAGGAATGGGGCCCAGGCTCCCTTCCTTTGGGTGGGGGGTGGGAGCTGGGGGC
>NW_023205270.1:0-2555 GCF_002007445.2 Ailuropoda melanoleuca
TGTGTGTGTGTGTGTGTGTGTGTGTGTGTGATCTCATTGTGGTTTTGATTTGCATTTCCTTAATGATTAGTGCTGTTGAGCATCTTTTCAGTGCTTTTTGGCCATTTGTACATCTTCTTTGGAAAAATGTCTTTTGCCTGTTTGCCAAATGTGTTGTTTTTTTGTCATTGCTGTAGTACAGGAGTTCTGTATGTTTTCTAGATATGAATCCCTTATCTGATCTGTGATATGCAAATATTTTCTGCCATTCCGTGGGTTATCTTTTCATTTTCTTAATAATGCCCTTTGATGCACACGTTTTTAATTTTGATAAAGTTCAGTTTATCTATTTTTTCTTTTGTTGCCTGTGCTTTTGGTGTGGTATCCAAGAAATCATTACCAAATCCAATGTCCAAAGCTTTTCTCCTATGTTTCCCTCTAAGAGTTTTATAGTTTTAGGTCTTATGTTTAGGACTTTGATCTGTTTTGAGTTAAATGTATAGTAAGGGTCCAGCTTCATTGTTTTACATATGGCTATCCAGTTTCCCCACCACCATTTGTAGAAAAGACCATCCCTTCCTTATTGAGTTTTGGCACCCTAGTCAAAAATCATTTGACCATATCTGTGAGGGTTTACTTCTGGGCTTTCTGTTCTATTGCATTGGTCTATATGTCTGTCTTCATGCCAGTACCACAGTTTGGATTACTGTAGATTTGTAGTAAGTTTTGAAATTAGGAAGGGAGATTCCTTCAACTCTATTCTTCTTTTTCAAGATGATTTTAGCTGTTCAGGGTCCCTTGAAATTCCACATGTGTATGCCATTAATCATGTGTGTAATTTGCAAAACCAGCACTGCAATCAAAATGCAAAACTATCCCATCACTACAGAGATTTCTCCTGTGTTCCTTTATATTTACTTCTATTCCCCCCTCCTCCTCACAAACATTGGCAGCCACTAACTTGTTTTCCATCTGTATACTTTGCTGATTTGGGGAATGTTATATAAATGGAATCCTACAATGCGTAATCTATTAAGATGGACTTTCCTCACTCTGCATCATGTCCTTGAGATCCATCCAAATTTTATGTATCAGTATCTTGTTTCTTTTTATTGCTGAGTAGTATTCCATGGTATGGATGGATGCAACCCAGTTTAACTATTTACCTATTAGGGAACATTTTGGTTGTTTCCAGTTTGGAACCATTACAAATAAAGCTGCCTTTTGTCTAGATGAAAATTTTTATTTTTCTGGGATAGATACCCAGGAATATGATTGCTGGGTCATATGTTAAGGGTATGTTTAGCTTTTAAGGAAATTGCCAAACTTTTCCAGAGTGGCTGTACCATTTACTTTCTTACCAACAATGTATGACAGATCCAGTTTCCCCATATCCTGCTCAACATTTGGGATTGTCACTGGTGGTTGTTTTTTTTTTTTTAATTTGAGCTGTTCTAATTAGGTATGTAGTAATATATCATCATGGTCTTACTGTACATTTCCCTGATGATTAGCAAAGTTGAATATTTTTTCATGTGCTTATTTGCCATCTGTATATCCTCTTCAGTGAGATGCCTGTTCAGGTCTTTTGCCCATTTTCTAATTGGATTATTATTTTTTTTCTGTTGAGTTTTGAAAGTTCTTTATATATTCTAGATACTAATCCTTTGCCAGTTATGTGGCTTATAAATATTTTCTCTTATCTGTAGTGTGTTTTTTTAATCTTAACAGAGTCTTTCAGAGAACTAAAGTTTTTAATATGGACAAAATTAATTTGATTTCTTTCATGGATCATGCTTTTGGTGTCATATTTAAGACCTCATCACCAAGCCCCAGGTCCTAAAGTTTTCCTTCTATGTTTTTTCCTAGTTTTGCATTTAAATACATGATCCATTTTGAGTTTATTTCTGTACAAGGTCTGAGTCTTAGATTAGGCCTGTGGTGTCCATTTGTTCCAGCACCATTTGTTGTAGACTATCCTCTACTGCATTGCTTTTGCACCTTTGTCAAAAAGCCATTGGCTGTACTTCCAGAGGTCTATTCTGGATTCTCTGTTCTGTTGATTATATATATGATATATCATATATATCAGTATATAAGATTATGCTTATATACTGTACTTGTTATATAAGTCTTGAAGTCAAGTAGACTGATTTTTCCCACTACCTTTTTTTCAAAATTGTTTTAGCTGTTGCAGTTCCTTTTCCATATAAATTTTACTTATTTTTTAAGATTTATGTATGTGTTTTAGGTAGAGTGAGTGTGCATGGGGGGAGGGGCAGAGGGAGAGAATCTTCAAGCAGACTCCCTACTGAGCATTGAGCCCGAGGTGGGGCTTCATCCTACAACCCATGAGATCACGACCTGAGCCAAATCCTAGTCAGTTGCCTAACCGACTGATCCACCCAGGTTCCCCTTCCATATAAATTTTAGAATAATCTTGTCTATATCATAACTTTTTCTGGGATTTTACCCTTTCAGGTGATTCAAGAAAAAAATACATTTGTATACATATATGTGTGTATATATACAGAAATATATATACACACACACACACACACACACACACACACACA
>NW_023205271.1:0-328 GCF_002007445.2 Ailuropoda melanoleuca
TTACATCGCTGTAATAGTTAGTCCCCCGAGAGTGGGCAAGTCCCGTTCTGCTGCTGAGAAGTGTGTCTCTACTGATTGGAGTCTGTATCACAGGCCTATAGGTCAAGGGTGGGGGGTTCCAGTGGTCAGCAGGCTGTTGTTCTGGATGATTTCTATGGGTGAATTTCATATGATGAGATATTAGATCTTATTAATAGGATCCTCATTAAGTGCCCATAAAGAGTGTTTTTCTGAATTTAATAATAGATACATTTTTATTACTTCTAATACCCCTCCTTGTACTTGGTATTCCAATGAGCAGTGCATTACAATGTTGCCTGCATTTTAT
>NW_023205271.1:361-584 GCF_002007445.2 Ailuropoda melanoleuca
GGAAAATGTTGAGAATGTTTCCACAAATGTACACTGGCACGTCCAAATAATTATTAATAAAGTTTTATTTTTGACAACAAAATAGGAAGTATCCTCCTGTGATTCTTATTTTAAACCAGGGGAAGGGGCCCTCTTTGGTACCATAGTGCCATAGTGCCATAGTCCTTCCTAGGGAACATTATCAGATTCTACTGGGAACGTGGTCTTTGTTATTGTGGAAGAA
>NW_023205272.1:0-512 GCF_002007445.2 Ailuropoda melanoleuca
GCGCCGCGGCCGGGCAGGGAGGGAGGAGGAAGTGCCGCTCAGCTGGGGGCAGCCCCGGGGGAGCCGGCGGCGCGGCCACACCCCGGCAAGCTCAAACGTGACTCTTTGGGACTTCCAGAAGGAAGCGGCAGGGCTGCGGGTGGGAGGGTGAGTGGACTGGCCACACGGGGTACGTCGCCGTGGGTCGGTGCCCCTTTCCAGGGGCCGGCGCCCGAAGGGACAGGGACGGGGTCCCGAGCCGGCCCTGGCCCTCTAGGTCGGGCGGTGAACCCGCGGCGCCCTCCCGCCTCAGTGCCCCCGCCGCGCAAGGCTGCGGGGCGCCGAGAAAAGCTCCGAGGGGCCGGCCCAGCTAGCCCGGAAGGCAGCGCTCCCGCGGGCTGCGCGCCTGCCGAGGGCGACTCCGGCGTGGGAATCCGGCGGAAGGGAAGCGCCCGCAGGAAGGGCTGGACCCTGGAGGCTGCGGAGCGTCAGAAGCGACTCCAGGGAAATGGGGTGGGGGTGGGGGTGGAGGG
>NW_023205273.1:0-512 GCF_002007445.2 Ailuropoda melanoleuca
AGCTCTGTGAAGCCGTGGAAAATCCAAACTGTAACTTGAAGTATCTGATTTTGTATGACACTTTCTGGACTTCTGAAGCTGATAAGAAACTGAAGGCTGTAGAAGCTTCAAAGCCAGGATTTCAAGTGGTTACATAAGTGGAACGGCGTTTACCGCAGCTGCCTCTGACTTCTGTCGGTCCTCTTCTTGTAAGCCAAGTCAGCGGTCCGAAATGCTGTGTTTTTATGATTCCAAAGTCCACGGACTTGACGTTACATACCAAAACCTTCTCTCGAATGCTAGGGCTACAATGAAACCCAGTGATGAGGCAGCTGTGTAGAAAGTTATTTTATATCTGCAGAAGTTACATTATATTAATATATATGTATAACAAAATAAAGTATTTCAGCTGTTGTAAAGCAATGCAGATAATGTTCATTCTTCCCAGAACAGGAATTGAAGACTTTCAGATGAGATTAATTGGAGATAATATTCATTTTGATTATAATGATAACATGGTATTTATCTCTTTA
>NW_023205275.1:0-512 GCF_002007445.2 Ailuropoda melanoleuca
AGGATTCCATTGACACGAAATGTCCCAAACAGGCAAATCCATAGAGATGGAAGGTAGACTGGTGTTTTCCAAGGGCTGGGGGGAGGGGACAATGGGGAGTGACTGCTGATGGGTATGTGGTTTCCTTTTGGGGGGATAAAATTATCTAGAACTAAATCGTGGTGAAAGTTAACCCCAAACTGTGAATGTACTAACTGCCACTAGTAATAAAAAAAAGAACAAGAAGAGAGGGTAGACATACAGCTGGGTGTGGCACCGGGGTGCAGAAAATGCCAACCCCCCCTGCCTACAAAGTTGGACCTGAACCCAAAGAGCTACACCCCATGCCCACAGGCCTCCCCTGGCTCCCTGGCTCTCCTGGTATCTCTTTCTTCTTGGACCCTAAATACTGTAGCAATGCTGAGAAGAATGACCCAACTGTCAAGATGAAGGAATTCACCACAGGCTCCAAAGCAAAGACTGTCCAGCTTGCAGATTTTAAATGTTCACTTTGTCCCTTGGACGTTCAAATA
>NW_023205276.1:0-512 GCF_002007445.2 Ailuropoda melanoleuca
CAAAACTTTAAATTAGTATTTTTATTAAAATTTTTTCAACTGTTAAGAACTCAGCATGTATTCAGAGGGTGCTCATAAAATATTCACTTATTCAACAAATATGTAATAGACAAATGAAGCATAAGACAGTCATCTTTAAGGAACTTATCATTGAATGGAGAAAATAATGAATGCAGGGGCACCTGGGTGGCTCCGTCGGTTGAACCACCAACCTGAGATCCAGGTTCAGGTTCCTGAGATCCAGCCCACCTCTGGCTTCCTGCTCAGCGAGGAGTCTGCTTAAGACTCTCTCCCCCTGGGTGCCTGAGTGGCTCAGTTGGTTAAGTGGCTGTCCTCAACTCAAGTCATGAACTTAGGGTCCTGGAATGGAGCCCTGCCTCCAGCTCCCTGCTCAGCCAGGAATCTGAGGCTCCCTCTCCCTCTGCCCCCAGCTCGTATGCTCTCTCTTTCTCTCTCTCTCTCTTAAATAAATAAATCTTAAAAAAAAAAAAAAAAAAAAAAAAAAAAAAAAA
>NW_023205277.1:0-512 GCF_002007445.2 Ailuropoda melanoleuca
GCATGAGTAATTGAATCAGTGGCCTGCTTTCTGTCCTCTAGTACCTCCAGGCAATCAACTTAGTTCCAAATATAAATATGATATGATGCTTAGTGGGACTTACCTGTGGCTATTAAACTACAGAACCAGACAATGATGAAGGTGAGTCACATTCTAAAGAGAGCCCACAACAACAAAAGCCAGGGTATTCCCACCCCAGGTCCAATGACAATTAATCACCACCTACTTCCAGCCCCACGCCCACAAGTCTTCTCTCAGAAGAAGTCTTGGGAGGGAGAGGAAAGTGGACATCACTGACCTTATGAGGACAATGCGTTCATGTGGGATTTATTCTCCACCCCCTCCAAAATCAAGTGAAGGAGGAGAGTCCATAAGACAAATGTGCATCTATGAGAAGTGCCGGAAAGAAAAGAAGCTTGACTCTTGTTCTCCAGCTGGATGCTGAGTGAATGTGGTGAAGGAGTCCTTGAGAAAGCCTGGAGTGTCCTCTGGAATAGGAATGTAAAAACATG
>NW_023205278.1:0-512 GCF_002007445.2 Ailuropoda melanoleuca
AAACAAACAAACAAAACCAAGGGCAAAACAAAACCAAAAAACAACAGAAACTTTTCTATAGAAAAGGAAAAGCTGAGTGATAATAACTAGGGCAGATAATATGACTTTTGTCTCCCTGGAAGACAGTGGTTGTGTGTCCATGATCAAATTTAAGAATCATCCCTAGGGGAAATGCAGATATTTCAGGCAATAGAAGATAATTTAAAAAAAAAGAAGAGTCTAGTAATGAACTTCAAAACAATTGAAAGGATATTACATCCCTAAAATAAGAATAGTGCATAAATAGCCTCAGAAAAGGCTTTAAAATAAAGTGGAGGAAGTCTACCACAAGGAGAGTTTAAAAAAGGTGGATAGAAAACATGAGAGGGAAGATAAAAGAGAGTATTAATTCAAGAGTTTCAAAAGGCAGAGAAAACCAAGACAGGTTATTATATATTAAAGATAACATGTACAATATTAAAATATAATTCTTAAGACTATAAAGGATGGAAGTTTCTTCTTCTTAAAGGCCT
>NW_023205279.1:0-512 GCF_002007445.2 Ailuropoda melanoleuca
CCGCTCATGGTAATACATACTTCTCTTCTTAGGCTGATTTTCTAGGCTAGGAGTTGATTCCAGCAGAAATAAAGGCCACTTTCCTGATTCAAAGGCAATGTTCACCAAGGCAGTTCAGCAGCATAAACGCTGCCACCAATCTAATCTGGTGAAATAAATCCTAACTGTAGATACCACTTTTCCTCTTTTACAAGCAATCAGGACACAACCTGATCAAAGGTCCCCCATACTGAGAAAATTCCCACGGTGCCAGGTCACTAACAGCAGTTACAGGAATGCTTCCTTCCATTCGTTTAGATAACATTTCACACTTTTTAAAGGGCTTTCAGAAACATTATTGCATCTGGTTCTCAAAGAAACCTCTTGAGGTAAAATAAGCGTTATTCTTCCCATATTAGAAGCAAGAACAATGAGACTCGAGAGGTTACACAAACTAAGATCACATAATAGAAGTGAAGAAAATCTGGAGTTCTCACTCAAAATCAGGTAGATGAGTTCATCCAGGACACCCA
>NW_023205280.1:0-512 GCF_002007445.2 Ailuropoda melanoleuca
AAGGACCAACGAAATAGAAAACAGTCTCCAGAAATGGATCCTGGATTCTATGGTCAACTAATCTTTGACAAAGCAGCAAAAAACATCCCGTGGAAAAAAGACAATCTCTTCAATAAATGTTGCTGGAAAAATTGGACGGTTATATACAGAAGAATTAAACTTGACCACTCTCTTAAACTATAAACAAAGATAAACTCCAAATGGATGAAAGACCTCGATGTGAGACAGGATTCCATCAAAATCATAGAGAAGAACATAGGCTGTAAAGTCTTCGACATTGGCCAAAGCAACTGCTTCTGGACAGCCAAGGAAACAATCAACAAAACAAAGAGGCAACCCACAGAATGGGAGAAGATATTAGCAAATGACACTTCCAAAAATGGACTGGTATCCAAGATCTACAAAGAACTACTCAAACTCAATACAAGAGAAACAAATAACCAAATCAAAAAATGGGCAGAAAATATGAACAGACACTTTTCCAATGAAGACATACAAATGGCTAACAGACA
>NW_023205281.1:0-5297 GCF_002007445.2 Ailuropoda melanoleuca
CCCCAGCACCATTTATTGAAGAGACTGTCTTTTCCACTGGATGTTTTTTCCTGCTTTATCAAAGATTAGTTGTCCAACGAGCTGAGGGTCCATTTCTGAGTTCTCTATTCTGTTCCATTGGTCTATGTGTCTATNATGTGTCTGTTTTTGTGCCAGTACCATGCTGTCTTTGTGATCACAGCTTTGTAGTACAGCTCGAAATCCGGCATTGTGATGCCCCCAGCTTTGTTTTTCCTTTTCAACAGTTCCTTGGCAATTCGGGGCCTTTTCTGGTTCCATACAAATTTAAGGACTATTTGTTCCAGCTCTTTGAAAAATGTCATTGGTATTTTGATCGGGATAGCATTGAAAGTGTAGATTGCTCTGGGTAGCATGGACATTCTAACTATGTTAATTCTTCCGATCCATGAGCATGGAATATTTTTCCATCTTTTTGTGTCTTCCTCAATGTCTTTCCCATTCTTGATCTTAAATCCCGTACATTTGGTGATTGATTCAAAGGAGCAAACTGCTGGTTTGAATTAGGAATTAACGACTATCTAAATAAATAAATGTGCACAGTTCTCATATACTGCAAAGTCACCAACACCTCCTTTATCATTAAAGTTCCTGTTCCCCACTGGTCCATCTCCATTTACTAAGGCAATTCAGAAGCGGGATTCTTTCATTGCCCTATTTCTTCCTATGACCCACTCAAAAGCAGGATCTTTATTACTAGCTCAACTGATTTATCTTACTTGGAAAGACTCAATTTGCTAATTTATACAATTATATGGCTGTGCTGTACCCAGACAATAATTCTTTCATGACTTTTGTAAGATGATCATAGACCATGTTGTTAGGGACATTCCTTAGTTTCCTGTCCTCCTTTCTTACGGTGTAATCTTTTTTTTTTTTTTAAGTAAGACATCTCCACAATAAAACAGAAATGAATCTGCTGCAACAGGAGTGGCATTCTAGGATGATAGAGGCCACCCAGTGTAGACAAAACTACTGAGTGAAGGTTCCAGTTTGCCCTAATGGCCCCTGTTTCACAAGTGAATGAAAATGTTCACTTACAGTGATACTTAATTTTGTGTGTCAATTTGGCTAGTCTATGGTGTTTTCTTTGGCCTAATAATAGTCCAGATATTGCTGTGAAAGTATTTTTTAGATGTGATTAAGAGCTGAATCAGTAGACTTTGAGTAAACTACCTCCATGTTGTGGACAGGCCTCATCCAATCAGTTGAAGGCCTTAAAAGCCCGGGTCCCTGCTGAGGAAGGAATTCTACCTTGAATCTGCCCTCTGACTCAAGACTGCATCAAGTCTAGCCAGAATTTCCAGCCTACTGGCCTGCCTTGCAGATTTGAGACTTAACAGCCCCCCACATTGTGTGAGCTGTTTCCTTAAAATAAATCTCTCTTTCTCTCTCCAGTATGTCCTATTGGTTCTATTTTTCTGGAGAACCCTGACGACTAATGGAATTATCCACAGAGAATTTTTTTCTTAGAGAAAAAGAATTACTTTTTAAAAAGTAATGTCTGTTTTTTTGAAGTGTGAAGAACATCATTTCAAGAATTTCAAGCAGATTTCAGTTCTTACTATGATGTAAGATGACTTTTCTTTGTCTCAAATGGCCAGGACTAAGCCTATTTAGCAGCGTGAAAAAGCTTAAGTTTGGGGAACAGCCCACCAGCACTGGACTCCAAGAACTCTCTTCAAGCAGCAAGAAACCTTGCTGTATATGTTCCTGGGAGTCATTCTGTGGCCCCGATACCTCCTTCCTGCACTGGCTCCCAGAGAAAAATCAACTCAGGATATTAGAGCCTCTCAAGACTTCTAGTTTTCAGTCCCCAGATACTCCTGGGGCCGTAGGTAAAACATTCTGCTTAAGCTCCAAGGATTAAGCTCCTCCCCTGGATTTAGTGGGTCCAAGGGTGGTCTATGGAGGTCAACCCCTTACACTGCAGTATATTTCCCATCACTTACCTTCTCATGCTCATATTACTGTGCTTCATCAATACCCAAGTCAAGACAACCCAGTCCATGAGCATAGTACACCTCTCCATTTATTTAGGCCTCTTTGAAGGTCTTTCAGTAAGATTTTATAGATTCCCATATAAAGTCCCTATATAGCTTGTGTTACATATACATTTCCAGGACTCTTTAAAATTACATTTTCTTACTGTTTTTTGCTAGTGAAAAAGAATAAAATGATTAGAGTGCTTTTCTTTTTCTGTTGCAATGGTTTGTGTAAGACAGGGTGATTTCGTTATTAAATGCTTGGTAGGTGTTTCTGGTTAAGCCATCTGGACCTAGGGGTTTTACTTTTTTTTTTTCCCATATTTTTTTGAAAGAATTTTTGATGATTTGATTTCTTAGCATTACAGAATATTTCAGGTAGCTTATTTTCTCCTGAATAAATTTTGGTGGGTTACATTTTCCATAAATACATTCATTTCATACATAATTTTTAGGTTATTGGCATAACGTTTTTAGTATCCTTTATTTTTGTTTGCTGCCTATGTGATAATTCTCCATTTTAATTTCTCATAATCTGTAAGTTGTGTCTTCTCTCATATTGATCAAAATCTCATCAGAGGTATGTTACTATCCCTTTTTTAAAGAACAAATTTTGTCTTTGTTGAACCTATTATATAGTTTTCTATTTAATTGATTTTTGCTTTTGTTTTTGTCTCTGTGGCTCCTTTTGGATTTATTTAACTATTTGTTTTCTAACTTCTAGGGATGCATATTTATCTCATTAATTTTTAGGTCTTTTTTCTAATATATACATATACATATTTGAAACCCCATATTTCCTTATCTTTCTTTATCTATCTTAAAATTTGAAAGTGTTTTAATGATTTTCCCACTCAAGATATCTTTTTTTTCTTGTAAATTTGATTTTTTGTTTTGGTTTTTAGATTCAGCATATAAGTGAGGTTATGGTCATATGGTATTTATCTTTCTCTGTCTGAGAGACAGAGCATAATGCCCTTAGGCATTATTTCACTTAGCATAATGCCCTCAAGGTCTGTTCATGTTATCCCAAAAGGCAAGATTTTCTTTGTAGCTAATATATATATAAAATATCTTTATTATCCATTCATCCATCAGTGGACACTTAGGTTGTTTCCATTTTTTGCCTATTGTAAATAATGCTGCAATAAACATTGGGATGCAGATATCTTTTCAAATTAGTGTTTTTATTTCCTTTAGATACATACCCAGAAGTGGGATTGCTAGCTCATATGTTAGTTTTATTCTTAATTTTTTTAAGGAATCTCCATAAAGCTTTCCATAGAGGCTGCACTATTTTACATTTCCATAAACACTCCACAAGGATTCCCTTTTTTCCACATCCTTGTCACTATTTTGTCTTTTTGATGATAGACTTACTAACAGGTGTGTGGTGATACCTTATTGTGGTTTTTGAGTTGCAGTTCCTTGATAATTAGTGATGTTGAGCACCTTTTCATGCACCCATTACCGTCTATATTTCTTCTTTGGAAAAGTGTCTGTTCTGTTTCTCTGCCCATTATTACATTGAATTTTTTCTTTTTTGCTATTGAATTATGAGTTCTTTATATATTTTGGGTATTAACTCCTTATCAGATATGCTTTGCAAATACTTTCTTCCACTTGGTAGCTTACCTTTTCATTATGTTGATGGTTTATTTTCCTGTGAAGCAGTTTTTTTTAGTTTGATGTGGTCCCACTTGCTTGTTTTGTTTTTGTTGCCTTTGCTTTTGGTGTCATCTAAAAAATCATTGCCAAGACTGATGTCAAGGAGTTTACTCCTGTGCTTTCTTCTAAGAGTTTTGTGGTTTCAAATCTTATAATCAGGTTTTTAATCAATTTTGAGTTGACCCTTGTGTATTGTATAACATAGTGGTCCAGGTCCAGTGTCATTCTTTTGCATGTAGCTGTTCAGTTTTCCCAGCACCAATTATTGAAGAGATTGTCTTTTTTCCATTGTATATTCTTGGCTTCTTTATTATAAATTGATTGACCATATATGCATGGGTTTACTTCTGGGCTCTCTATTCTGTTCCATTGATATATGTGTCTGTTTTCTGCCAATACCATATAGTTTGAATTACTTTAGTTTTATAATATAACTTGAAATCAGGAAGCATGATGCTTCCAGCTTTGTTTTTAGTTTCAAGATTGCTTTGGCTCTTTGGAGAACAAAATCCTGGAAATACCAGCTCACAGGGTGCCCATCCCCATCTCTCCTCGCAGGGGACACAGAGACTCTTCCAAGCAGGGTTTCCTGAGTATCGGCGCGGCAGGCCCCTCCCCCAGAAGGCAGGCTGAAAAATCAAGAAGCCCACAACCCGGGCCGCCTGAGTGGCGCAGTCATTAAGCGCCTGTCTTCGGATTAGGGTGTGATCACAGCGTTCCGGAAAGGAGTCCCTCATCGGGCTTCTCCACTGGGAGCCTGCTTTTTCCTCTCCCACTAACCTGCTTGGGTTCCCTTTCTTGCTGACTGTCTGTCTCTCTCTCTCAAATAAATAAATAAAATCTTTAAGGAAGAAGCCCACATCCCTAAGATCTCTATAAAACAAGGGCGCACGGCCTGGGTCCCAGTCAATAACTTGGGCTCTGGACAACCCCGCAATCTCTCCTCATCAGAATGACGAGAAGGAGAAGTCCCCCCCAGCAAAGAAAAGATAATGAGTCTGTGGCCTCTGCCACAGAATTAATACATATGGACGTATCCCAATTATCAGAAATGGAATTCAGAGAAACGATAGTCAAGATGATGAGTAGACTTGAAAAAAGTATTAACGAAATNCAGAGAAACGATAGTCAAGATGATGAGTAGACTTGAAAAAAGTATTAACGAAATTGTTACTGAGAATATAGAATCCCTAAGGGCAGAAATGAGAGTGAATCTGACAGAAATTAAAAATTCTATGAGCCAAATGCAGTCAAAACTAGAGGCTCTGATGGCCAGGGTCACCGAGGCAGAGGAACGCATTAGCGAACTGGAGGATGGGTTAGTAGAAGAAAAAACGAAAATAGAAGCTGGTCTTAAAAAAATCCACACCCACAAATGTAGATTACGGGAGATTACTGACCTTATGAAACGATCCAATGTCAATCATCGGCATCCCTGAAGGGGTGGAGAAAAACAGAGGTCTAGAAGAGATATTTGAACNTTATGAAACGATCCAATGTCAGAGCCATATGTGACCTTGGAATTAACTTAACCAGAGACTTAAAGGACCTATAATCTAGAAACTTTAAATCACTCTTGAAAGACATTGAGGAAGACATAAAAAGATGGAAAAATATTCCATGCTC
>NW_023205282.1:0-3168 GCF_002007445.2 Ailuropoda melanoleuca
GCAGTCCCCGCACCTACCATCCATCTGTCACCTGCTCTGGAACGAGTGCTCATGTGTCTCTCCCTGACAAGGTCATGAGCTCCATGAAGGTACAGGAGCATTTTCTCCCTCCGTGTCTCCAGCGTCTAGCAGCAGCGCACGGAAGCACTCAGCAAAGGACTCCTGGATGTATGAATGAATAAGTGAAAAAACCTACTGAATGACATTTCTCAAGGAATCCAAACGCCACTCCTGAGCTTCATAACCCACCAGATAACGCCTGATCTAACTGGATTCCACAACTGGGGGCCATGTTGAATGAAGAAAAGCCATCAATCTTGCTCTACCTTCTTGAGTTCACAGGCGTGACTCCTCGCTGGGATGGCTGGAGAAATCCCTCAGACAATTCCTCATGTAGCATTAGGTAAGCGGTGCGGCTTCTCAGCCCAAGTGACCCTGAAAATGATGACAGCTCTCACATACCAACGTCAGCTTGTCCAGGACACAGTCTCTACCACGGGAGCGCCGATCTTCAGTGTAAGCATTCCTTCTGCCCCTGCAGCTTAAACTTCCCTGCATGTCTCTCTAAAATGGTCATCTTTCTTCTCCTCTCACTCAACCTGTTCTCATCTCAGCCGGTTCTCTGCCTGTGATTCCATCGAGATCGCCAGTTTCGCGAGGTTTCCTCCCAGCTCCCGCAGACGAGGATTAGAGGTCCTTCCTTCTCGGGGCTTTTTTGGTTGATGTTCCCTCTTCACCTTTCCTGCAGCACTTTTATTAGGACCATTACAATGAAAAGAAACAAATTCTCTGTATTCCATCTCAGGTGGGGCACGTTCTGTCTGGACCATTCATGGATTGCCTCTGGAATGATCCGGATGGGTGTCAGCCCAGTTTTAGAAGCCTTTGCCCTGAGTGATTCTGGTCTACCCCTCGGATGACCAGGGACATCTTCTCCTTCCTCTGTCCCCTGTTTCTCCATTGCTCCGTGCAGAGGGAGCACGTGAGCAGCACCAGTGCCTGCCAGCATTGCTCGCATTTCTGGCCTGGGGACGACCCATCACAGATGCGGACTGCTGTGCCCGCCACATCCTGCCCCTTCCTCCCAGCTGTCTTCTGGGGTTGCTCAGTCTGAATGGTGGTAGAATCGTGTCAGGGAGCAGAGGACAGGGAGAAGAATGTTCCTGATCTCCTGGGAAGGCCATGCTCAGGCAGGAGAGAAGAGGGGGCAGATTTTCTGGCTGGGGCCGACTCTGAGGCGGGGGCGATGCCCATCTCCTCTCCTTTCTCCAGGCAATTCCTGGGTCATGAAGCAGAGCCTGGTCAGAGCGTTCTGGACTCAGCCCCTTATGTCTCCAAATTCCTGGAGATACCCAGCTGCTGGCATGAGATCATCTGTCAGCTGTAGTTTGGGATGGGTGGTATTTTGAACTTCCAGTGTTTTCTGTGCTCCAGAGACGCTAGAGGAGGGAGTTAGGAAAGAATGCCCTGGAGCTGTCAGCCAGTTGCCATTTGAAATCTGGACGTTCTGGTCCTTTAAAAATAATTTTAAATATTAAATGTCATTAAATAAAAATGGGAAACTTAAAAATTATAAGGAAGAAAAAGCCATAGTTGTACTACCCAGCGAAAATTGCTGTTGGCGTTTTGCCGTATTTCTTTCGCTGTATTTTTCCTATTCCTGTTTGTACACAGTTATGATCACGTGGCTTTACGTCCTGCTTTTTAAAGCCTAATACATCATCTGCTTTATGCATATTACTAAAATCTTTTTGTAAAGGGCACATAATATTTCATGGATTGGCTTTCCCATAATTTCCTTAAGCATCCCATAAAGTTTTTTTATTTCACCTTTTTCTAATTTTTCACTATTATAAATAATGCTGTTGTAATGTCTTTTTACATAAATCTCGGCACTTAGGTCATTTCCCTAGGACGGATTCCCAGAAGCGGAGTTACGGGATCAAAAAATATAAACATTTTAAAGCCCATAATATATAGTACAAATTGCTTTCCAAGGGATGCATTCTAGGGTTCTCCCCCACTTCACCAGCAGAAGCACGGCTGGTTTTTAAACCTCTGTCTGGAACACTGTTCTGAACAAGACGGCCTCGCAACAGACCAGTCAAAGGAGACCCAGAGATACACTTGCTATCTGCCAATGCCTAGACACAATCCACGTGAAGACGAGGCTGGTAAGGCCGGCCTTCCCGTTGCAATTGGTAAGCGGTCTCCTTGGCTGGAGGCCTTCCTCTCCGAGTGCAGGAGGGAAGCGTCCAACATGGAGCGTGTCCATGGCAGTCAAGCCTGGTGGAAACCATCACCTTGCCCTTCTTGGAGAACCCACAGTAAGGAAATTCTCAATTACAGTGAGCAGAAAAATCTTTTTTAGTTGGGACTGTGCAACTTACTATCCAGGGTAGGATCCTCCTGGAATATCAATGTCTAGAATGCTTAGTTCTACTATGTTCTATAGAAATACCAAGTAATGCCTGTAGCATCAATGCTGTGTGGACCCAGCTATGATCAACCCTTCTGAACCACAGGTCCTGGGTCACGGCGGGTCAGCCCACGAGGGACTCCAGCGCTGAAAGCTCAGGCAGATGAAAGAGAGAATGCTAACGGGATTCCGACTGGGGGCCGCCAGCTGGGCATCAGAAACAGGTACTATTCGAGCAGGTGCACCACAGATGGCGCCTGGAGACATCGTTCAATCATTTNCGCCTGGAGACATCATTCAATCATTTCATTTCAGTCATTTGGGAGGTATTCGCCAGCTGCCAGATGTCTCACTCTGGGCTGGTTTCTGATGGTGCCTAAATGAAAGGCCTTGTCTCTGTCCCCAGGACACACTCACAGTCCACTGGGGAGACATACGGAAAATCCTTCCCATTCAGTGCTATGATACGAGCGGCAGGGAGTTCGCTCTTGTGCGACGCGCACGTGCCTTCACCCCTCCACCTCCACCTTCATCACTGGCTTTTCCCCCTGATTCTTACCAGCGTCAGAGTCTCCTCCATGCACGTGAAAGCAAGCACCCTGTCCTGATGGTTAGGCTTCCCTTTCCCGTGAACCCAAGGCTTCTTGTTTTCGCTGCGAGTCTGCGTAGAGTGGTGTTTTGTAGGGAGCCCAGCAGACACAGCAACCAGACTGCAAACACGGTTGAGGAATGGATTTTGCCTACCTCCT
>NW_023205283.1:0-512 GCF_002007445.2 Ailuropoda melanoleuca
GTCCAACTTTTTAAGGCCATAGAAGATCTTAGCCAGGTGGAAGTAGCCCCCCGAGGTCCTGATGTCCTCTGTTCCAAATGCACAACTGGCAAAATAAATCTATAGCAAGAGGAAGAAGGGGTGCTTTAGTTCTCCTTGTAAATCATACATCTGATAAAGAATTTGTACACCCAGAACTTGTAATGAACTTTTACAAAAGCCCAATTAAAATTAAAAAATGGGCGAAGGATCTGAGTAGACATGTCTCCAAAAAGATATACCAACGGCTAGTAACACATGAAGGGACGCTCAACATCACGAGTCATTAAAGAAACGCAAATAGAATCACAGGGAGATGCCGCTGCACACGCACCGGGACGGCTCAAGCGGCGGGAAAGAAGTGCTGGCGAGGATGGGGAGGAAATGGACCCCTCACACGCTGCTGGTGGGAGCAGAAAACGATGCCAAAAAAATAATGAAGAAAATGATGCAGCCTTGGTGAAAAGCAGGTTGGCAGTTCTCAAAAAGTTAAA
>NW_023205284.1:0-1596 GCF_002007445.2 Ailuropoda melanoleuca
TTCCTTTTCAACAGTTCATTGGCAATTCGGGGCCTTTTCTGGTTCCATACAAATTCAAGGACTATTTGTTCGAGGTCTTTGAAAAATGTCCTCGGTATTTTGATCGGGATAGCATTGGAAGTGTAGATTGCTCTGGGTAGCATGGACATTTTAACTATGTTAATTCNTAATTCTTCCAATCCATGAGCATGGAATATTTTTCCATCTTTTTATGTCTTCCTCAATGTCTTTCAAGAGTGATTTATAGTTTCTAGAATATAGGTCCTTTACGTCTCTGGTTAAGTTAATTCCAAGGTAACATATGGTTTTTGGTGCTATTGTAAATGGGATGGATTCCCTAATTTCTATTTCTTCAGTCTCATTATTTGTGTATAGAAATGCAACTGATTTCTGAGCATTGATTTTGTATCCCGCCACATTACTGAATTGCTCTATAACTTCTAATAGTTTGGGAGTGGATTATTTTGGGTTTTCCATATAGAGTGTCATGTCATCTGTGAAGAGAGACATTTTGACTTCTTCCTTGGCGATTTGAATACCTTTGATCCCTCTTTTTGTCTGTTTGTTGTTGCAAGGACTTCTAGTGCTATGTTGAATAATAGTGGCGAGCGTGGACATCCTTGTCATGTTCCTGATTTTAAGGGAAAGGCTTCCAGCTTTTCCCCATTGAGAATAATGCTTGCAGTAGACTTTTCAAAGATGGCTTTTATGAGATTGAGAAATGTACCCTCTATTCCTACACTCTGAAGGGTTTTAATCAGGAAAGGATGCTGTATTTTGTCAAATGCTTTTTCTGCATCAATTGAGAGGATCATATGATTCCTGAGACTTTTCTTCTTGATATGATGTATCACGCTGATCGATTTAAGAATGTTAAACCATGCTTGCATCACAGGTATGAATCCCACCTGGTCATGATGGATAATCCGTTTAATGTACCGTTGGATTCTATTAGCAAGGATCTTGTTGAGGATTTGGCATCCATATTCATTAGGGAAATCGGTCTGAAATTCTCCTTTTTGATGGGGTCTTTGCCTGGTTTAGGGATCAAGGTAATATTGGCCTCATAGAATTAGTTTGGTAGCTTTCCTTCTGTTTCTATTTTTTGAAATAGCTTTAGGAGAATAGGTATTATTTCCTCTTTGAATGTTTGGTAGAATTCCCCAGGAAAACTATCCGGGCCTGGAGTTTTGTCATTTGGAAGGTTGTTTATCACTGACTCAATCTCTTCACAATTAAGTGGCCTGTTTAAAAAATCAATTTCTTCCTGTTTCAGTCTTGGTAGTTTATAGGTTTCCAGGAAGGCCTCCATCTCTTCCAGATTGCTTAATTTATTGGCATATAGCTGTTGATAAAAGTTTCTAATAATCCTTCCAATTTCATTGGTGTTGGTTATGACCTCTCCTTTTTCATTCATAATTTTATTAATTTGGGTCCTTTCTCTTTTCTTTTGGATAAGTCTTGCCAGTGGTCTGTCAATTTTATTAACTCTCTCAAAGAACCAGCTTCTAGTCCTGTTGATCTGCTCTACTGTACTTCTGGTTTCTAATTCATTGAGTTCTGCTCTAATCTTGGTCAACTGCTATCTCGTGCGTG
>NW_023205285.1:0-512 GCF_002007445.2 Ailuropoda melanoleuca
CCCGGGGGCAGGGATATTTTCTGTGGTTTAGGAGATGCCTATACAAGGCTTCTCTCAGGATGTTTTAAGTCCAGTGAACGAAGAGACATAAATGTCAGATCTCCTGAGGTTTGAAAAAATCAGGAAGGCTTGCAAGTGGACAATGGGTGCTTGCGGTTGGGGTAAGAGGTAGGGATCCCAGGTTGGAATGGATACTGGGACTGGGGAGGCATAGTCTCCTTCCATCTGTTCCCTCACAGTTAGGGGTTCTTTGAGAACCTTATGGCAAGAGAGGGTTAAATCTTAAATCCTACCAGTTTCTGCGATTTCCATGCAGATATTTCCACAGATGGAATTGCAGCATTCATTGCCATTATCGCATTCTATGTCAAAATTGCAGTTTCTACCACACTGGGGGATGGTGGGAATCGTCTCGCAGTCTTTCAGGCTTGGGTTTGATATAACTGAGAAGGAACACATGAGCAGTGACTCCAAGAAGAAGAGTTTTTCTCACTATTATCAGCCCCTCTAAG
>NW_023205286.1:0-512 GCF_002007445.2 Ailuropoda melanoleuca
TGAACATCCCTACTGAAAATGAGTACTTCATTAATTTCATTTTTAAGTACTTAGCAGTTACTTTTATTTTTTAAATATTTAAATTTATTAATTCTATACATGCATATATATGTAAAAAATATGCACATATATACAAATTTATCCTTTTAAAAATTCTTTAAATTCAATTTAGTTAACATATACTGTATTATTAGATCCTGGGTGATTAGTTACTAGTAGTGATTCATCAGTTGCATATAACACCCAGTGCTCATTACATCAAGTACACTCATTAATGACCATCACCCAATTACCCCTTTTCCCCTATCCCCTCCAGCAACCCTCAGTTTGTTTCCTAGAGCTCAGGGTCTCTTATGGTTTGCCTCCCTCTCTATTTTCATCTTATTTTTCCTTCCTTTTCCCTATGTTCATCTGTTTTTGTTTCTTAAATTCCCCATGAGCGGAATCATAGAGTATTTGTCTTTCTCTGACTGATTTATTTCACTTAGCATAATTCCCTCTAGTTCCATCCA
>NW_023205287.1:0-512 GCF_002007445.2 Ailuropoda melanoleuca
CCCCCCCAGACCCAGGGCGGCGGGAATAAGAGCGGCTGCGGGTGCTGGGAGGCAGCAGAGCACCGCTCCGCTCAAGTGTCCCTGCCACTTCCACAGCGCCATCGCCTGACGCCAACGTTGCCGCAGCTGCCGCCGCCTGTGCTCCCAGCCACCTGCTGCCAGGTGAGCCCCGAGATTCCGGCTTAGCGGTATGATTCTAACTCTCCTTCTTCCCTCCTTCTTCTGCATTCATCTTTCTTGTAGCTGCTGTCCCTGCATGTCTTAGAGTCTCGGTGCACTTCTCTCTGGGTCTCTTCCTCACAAAATATCTGTTATTCCAGGATTCATCCCAGGATCCCGCCTCAGGTAACATTGGACGGTCCCGGTTCTGGGACTCCTTGCTTCATTCTTCCACACTGAAGTGAGCTTCAGTCTCTCTCTTTCCTGCTAGAGATATGCTTGGGCTGATCTCAGGACACTGGACTCCCCAGCATTGCATGTGGAGAGCAGAACAGGCATAGTTTCTGCAGAAT
>NW_023205288.1:0-512 GCF_002007445.2 Ailuropoda melanoleuca
CACGTGGTAGGCGTCCTTCTAGGCCCTGGAGGTGGAGCAGTGGAAGAACCAGCCAATATCCCTGCCCTCCTGGAGCTGACATTCCAGGTGGAGGAGAAAAGAATGAGCAAATGAATAAGTAAAAGATGTACCAGAGGGAGAGGGGGTGATGGGGGCTTGAGCCACTGGAGGGGGACAGGATGGGAGAGGATGTGGCTTTAAGGGAGAGGTCAGCACAGGAGCCCCCCTCCCCGGAAGGTGATGCTTAGCACAGCCTGGAAGCCGGTGAGGGAGTGAGCAGAGCGCACAGTAGGTGTCCAGGCCCTGAGGCCGATGCTTCTAGGTCCATTTGAGGAACTGCGAGGAGGCCAGTGTGTCTGGAGCAGAGAGAACGGGAAGAGGAGGATCTCACTTCAGAGCCCCCTCTTCCCCATCGGAGCCGAGCACCATAAGGACATTGCTCTTGCCCCGATGAGACAGGAGGTCGTGGGGGACTTGGGGCTGCCTGGACCGGGCACATGATGGGGACCAGG
>NW_023205289.1:0-512 GCF_002007445.2 Ailuropoda melanoleuca
CATAACAGGTTTACTGGTCCTGGTCAATTTCGCCCTACCTACTGCCTTATTCCAGCATGATTTCATGTGGATTGCTAATGATTTAACACTCTGTCTGAAAGATTACACAAAGATTTGCAGATCTCCTTTTGGTTCCCTATTCCAGAAAGCAAGCTGTAACCTGGGTCAGAAAATATTTCCTAAATATCTGTACTTTCTGTTATTGTGTGGCTAGTGTCTTTAGGAATCACTAAGGTTTTAGAGCAAAAAATTCTGAATATGATCCTAGGAAGATACATCTGAATTCTGAAAAATGCAATCATGGGAGAGTAGGCCCTGAATGATGGACAGAATTTGAGTGAGTAGAGAAAAAATGATCTGGCCATTCTTAGTTGAGAAACGAAGAAATTTGTGCAAGTGGGGATGATCTTGGCTTAGTCAAAGTTTAAACACAAGGTAGTGAGGTTTCAGCTGGAAATGAAGGAGGTGGGAGGAATCTCTGTGAGAAGACGTCAGCACCCACAGACTTTCAA
>NW_023205290.1:0-512 GCF_002007445.2 Ailuropoda melanoleuca
TAAAGAACTTATCAAACTCAACATCCAAAAAACAAATAATCCAGTTAAGAAATGGGCAGAAGACATGAATAAACATTTTCCCAAAGAAGACATCCAGATGGCCAACAGACACATGAAAAGATGCTCTATATCATGCATCATCAGGGAAATGCAAATCAAAACAATGATGAGATACCACCTCACACCCATCGAAATAGCTAAAATTAACAACATAGGCAACAAAAGTTATTGGTGAGGATGTGGAGAAAGGGGAATGCTCTTGCACTGTTGATGGGAATGCAAACTGGTGTAGCCACTCAGGAGAACAGCATGGAGGTTCCTCAAAAGGTTAAAAATAGAATTACCCTATTACCAAGCAATTGCATTACTAGGTATTTACCCAAAAGATACAAAAATACAGATTCAAAGGGGTACACACACCCCAATGTTTATAGCAGCATTATCAACAATATCCAAACTATGGAAAGAGCCCAAATGTCCATCAACTGATGAATGGATAAAGAAGATGTGTG
>NW_023205291.1:0-512 GCF_002007445.2 Ailuropoda melanoleuca
ACCCTAGCACAAGGCAAATAATGCCACTTGCATCAGCCAGGCCATTCTGGCTAGAGCATCCGCCCTGCTACAGCCTGACAGACAGGAGACGGATCTCGCTCCTCAGCCTTCTCTACTGCTTCTGACAGAAAAGGGCTGGCCTGAAGATACGCACAGCTTTTCTCAGGCCTGTCCTAACCACCAAAGCCTGACGGAAATAGCGCCACGGCAGCTGATTGCTTCCCACAGGACTCATTCCAGAACAAGGGTAGGTTTCCTGGCCAGGATCTGAATAGCATTAACAACCACTAATGGCCAGCTATTGCTACTGACAGGAGTGTCATTCCTCTGGAGAAATGCGAGGGACTTGGTTGTGACTATCAATGGTGGAATGGGTGCCTCTATAATTAGTTTGGGAACAATACAAGCAGACATTACTTTTGGAAGAAGGTAGCATGCGACAGCCAGCGAATGCCCATAGCTGTAACCTGTTTGTGACGAAAAACTGACAAAGGGAGCCCATCAGAAATTAC
>NW_023205292.1:0-512 GCF_002007445.2 Ailuropoda melanoleuca
TGTTTTCAGTTTTCCTTCTTTGAAGAACATACAGAAGGACTTTCTACGTGAGAAATTTGTCACTGTTCCTCTGCTCAAGAAACACACACATTCCCGGACCTGTGGGCGCATCTGAGCTGCTTCACATAGGACCCCGCTTCCCGAGGCCAGAGCCCCACTCCAGCCGCTGCTCGGGTCCTCGGCTCAGCACTGCCCTCAGTCAGCCCCGACAGAGGAACATTCCCTGAGACACCTGCCCCGGGAAAGTGGCTGGTGAACCTGTGCTCAGGGGCCTGACCTCCGCTAGAGATGCAGCTCTTAGCTTCTGGTAGTTTCTGGTCCTCGGCCACTGGTCACTGTGTTTGGGACGTTGTCCTGGAGCTCGCCACCACACCTGGGCCCCTGGCCTGAGATCTTCGGGTAGAAATCCTTGTGCCCCTCTAACCCCTGCCTAGTGTGGCTTGTCCCTTGATGGATGGTGTTCTACTCTTTCCTATCTCAGGAGTCTCTCCAGTGATTCAGAAAAGTGGAAA
>NW_023205293.1:0-1352 GCF_002007445.2 Ailuropoda melanoleuca
CCATCATTTCTTTGTTAGGGTCAGTTTAGGGTCTCTGTAGGAGGCAAGACTCATTGAAATGGCCTAATCTTTCTTAAAATTTACTTTTCCAACTTTATTGAGGTATAATTGGCAAATAAAAATTGTATATATTTAAGGTGTACAATGTGATGGCTTGATACACACAGACATTGTGAAATGATTACCATATCCATCACCTCGCTTAGTTATAGTCATCTTTTTGTGGGGTGTCGGGGGGGTGAGAACATTTAAGGTCTACTCTTACAGCAAAATTCAAGAATACGATACAGTATCAGTAACTATAGTCACCATATTCCACGTTACAGCCCAGAACTTAGCCATCTTGGAACTGGAAGTGGGTAGTCTTTGACTAAGCTCTCCCCATTTCCTGTACCCCCAGACCCTGATAGCTACAGTTGTACTCCCTGGATCTATGAATTTGACCTTTTACGATTCCACATATATGTGAGGTCATACAGTATTTGTCTTTCCCCACCTGTCTTGTTTCACTTAGCATAACATGATTGCTAAGCTTCTCAACATGAAACCCAGATGTAAGGAATTTAGAACACTAAGTCACTGTTCTCTTTCTTCCATCACATACTTCCCTACCATCCCTACTGGAAGCAGGCCCATTTTCCCTGGTTAGAAAGGCAGAGTAGCTGTGATTTTCAAGGCATTCAGAATGTCAGGTGCTAAACCCACGTGTGTGTGTGGGTGGATGTATGTTGTGTACTCACACGTTAAGTGTATAAACCTTCTCTAATGTCTCACGGACCGTTAAAGGATGGGATAACCCATGAAACTAAGGGTGAGTGGATATTTCAAATGGTCACGTATGCACAATCGAGGTAACAAAACCCATCAGCACACTTTAAGAGGATAAAACAATTTTCAAAAACTTCATGCAAATCACACGGTCAAGGTGGTGCTCCTGGCCTCCAAGGGAAAATCCATCAGAAACATATCCTGAGAGGTCTACTAATCAGACTTCCCGCACAGTGTGGGAGGGAAATGGCCAAGAATATAAACTGGCCTCCTGCAAGGACCCTTACTAATCCCAATTTTAAGCAAAAGAGGAAAGAATTTGGGGCAAAACATAGAAATTTTAGGTTGTGGGTTGAAGGCATTCATTCAGCAACTTCTTCAGATCAAAGACCTCATAATCCCAGGGCTCTGGGAAACCCAGTCTGTTAGAGTCGTAGGGACTTACAGACAGGTAGTTCTTTCCTGATGTGATGGTTTTTAATATGTTATACTTGAAGTTGCAGGGGAAAAATACCAAGAATCTTTTTTGTTGTTTCGTTCCTATGTTCAGGCATGCAGAGACTTACAATTAGTCTGGAACCATG
>NW_023205294.1:0-512 GCF_002007445.2 Ailuropoda melanoleuca
AGAAACTGAAAACATGTGCCCATACAAAAACTTGTTCAAAGCAGCATTATTTTTAATAGTCAAAAAGTTGGAAACAACCGAAGGATCCATCAACTGAAGAATGATGCGTACACAAATGTGGTATAGCCATACAGGGGAATATTACGCAGTCATAGAAAGCACGAAGGGCTGATACATGCTGTATCACTGTGCTAAGTGAAAAAAGCCAGTCACATTTAAGCAGGTGAACTCCATGGTAAATAAATTACATCTCAAGACAGCTGTTTTTGAAAAAGAAATGGCGACTGCCTGGAGTGTATATATAGACACGTGTTTGGGATGTGAATTTGCCTCCCCTGGCTGCCTTCACTGCTTCACACAAAATTGCTTCTGTTCAAAGAACTCATTTCACAACAAAAGAAAAGTGGCAAGTGTGAGTTTATCCTGAGAAAGTAACCAGTACTACATCTAGTAGCCAGGCAGTGATTTTAACCTCTAGATGTAAAAAAAAAAAAAAAAAAAAAAAAAAAAAA
>NW_023205295.1:0-512 GCF_002007445.2 Ailuropoda melanoleuca
CAGAACATGATAAACTTCGTAGTTGCTTGTTAAGGTTTTGACCTAAAGTCTGAACTGCCTGATACGGGTATCACTACCCTTGCTGTCCTTTGGTTTCTACTTGTGTGGCATCTTTTTCCCTCTGTTAACTTCGAGGTTATGTGTGTCCTTGAAGTTCCTATGGGCAGCACATAGTTGGGTCTGGTCCCCCCTTCCCCCATTTGGCCCCTCTATGCCTTTTTATTGGAAAAGTTAATCTGTTTACATTTAAAGTAATCGTCGATGGGCAAGGATCTATTAATACCATCTTCTGCTGTTGTATTCCTTTGTCAGTTGATGTTTTTCCACAGTGGATTGCTTGGATCTCTCTCTCATTTGTGTATTTCGGTAGGTTTTGCTCTGTGCTGCTATGAAGCTTACATAAAACATAGATGTAGCAGTCTACTTAACAGTGGTAACTCCGATTTTATGCAAAAAGTCTGCCCTTTTACTCCCCTCCACACACGCAGTTCTTGCTTTTGATCACAATTTGC
>NW_023205296.1:0-902 GCF_002007445.2 Ailuropoda melanoleuca
GACCTCCACACTGTTTTCCAGAGTGGCTGTACCAACTTGCATTCCCACCAACAATGTAGGAGGGATCCCGTCTCAACATCCTCTCCAACAATTGTTGTTTCTTGCCTTATCTATTTTTGCCATTCTAACTGGTGTAAGGTGGTATCTCAGTGTGGTTTTGATTTGAATTNGCAATGGCTGGGTCATAGGGTAGTTCAATTTTTAACTTTTTAAGGGACCTCCACACTGTTTTCCAGAGTGGCTGTACCAACTTGCATTCCCACCAACAATGTAGGAGGGATCCCCTTTCTCCACATCCTCTCCAACAATTGTTGTTTCTTGCCTTGTCTATCTTTGCCATTCTAACTGGCGTAAGGTGGTATCTCAGTGTGGTTTTGATTTGAATTTCCCTGATGGCTAATGATTTTGAACATTTTTTCATGTGTCTGTTAGCCATTTGTATGTCTTCATTGGAAAAGTGTCTGTTCATATCTTCTGCCCATTTTTTGATTTTTTTGTTTGTTTCTCGTGTATTGAGTTTGAGAAGTTATTTGTAGAACTTGGATACCAGTCCTTTATCTGTAGTGTCATTTGCAAATATATTCTCCCATTCCGTAGGCTGCCTCTTAGTTTTTTTGACTGTTTCCTTGGCTGCGCAGAAGCTTTTTATCTTGATGAAGTCTCATAAGTTCATTTTATCTTTTGTTTCTCTTGCCTTTGGAGATGTGTCATGAAAAAGGTTGCTTTGGTCGATGTCGTAGAGGTTGCTACGTATGCTCTCCTCTAGGATTTTGATGGATACCTGTCTTACATCGGGGTCTTTCGTCCATGTGGAGTATATTTTTGTGTATGATATGAGAGAGTGGTCAAGTTTCATTCTTTTGCATGTAGCTGTCCAATTTTCCCAGCACCATTTATTGAAG
>NW_023205296.1:1175-1307 GCF_002007445.2 Ailuropoda melanoleuca
TTAAGGATTATTTGTTCCAGTTCTTT
The DNA here is from genome assembly GCF_002007445.2 of Ailuropoda melanoleuca. Taxonomy (NCBI): domain Eukaryota; kingdom Metazoa; phylum Chordata; class Mammalia; order Carnivora; family Ursidae; genus Ailuropoda; species Ailuropoda melanoleuca. The sequence goes on from NW_023205296.1 coordinate 1,202, forward strand.
GAAAAATGTCCTGGGTATTTTGATCGGAATAGCACTGAAAGTGTAGATTGCTCCGGGTAGCATGGACATTTTAACTATGTTAATTCTTCCGATCCATGAGCATGGA
>NW_023205297.1:0-512 GCF_002007445.2 Ailuropoda melanoleuca
CAGTTAGCTGAGAGAGAAGTTCTCTGATACCAGAAAGCTCACATTTTAGAAGGAAAGCAGACTTAAAAAAATATTTACCTATTTATAATATTGAGATTGTGATAATATTGGAGACCTCTGGGGTAATGAGGGAATATAATGGGGAGGTTGTGATCCAATAATGGCAGTCGACATGACACAAGGAATATGGGAAGCAGAGGGTACTACCTGGTGGGCACTGTGGCTAGAGTTTAAAGAGTCAGAGGCCACAGGCATGAGGTGGAGCTCGAGAAGTCAAGGCCAGAGTGTGCAGAGCCCACTGGTCCAGCACTTGCCCAATTTTCAGTTGTGAAGGGCCATTAAAAAAAAAAATTCTCATGGTCAAATATTTGCATGAAATTTAATAATAATAAATTACTAAAATAATGAAATTTCAAAATAAAAAATGCAGAAAAACAAAAACCCCAAATTTAGTTTAGTTTCATCAGACGTGAAGTTATTCTGAAATGCTGTGAAAATGTCTAGGTAGTCTC
>NW_023205298.1:0-512 GCF_002007445.2 Ailuropoda melanoleuca
CCATTCCTCGGTCTGTCCTCAAGAGAGATGGGAACACGTGTCCACACAAACCTTGTGCTCAGATGTTTATAGCAGCATTATTTATAAAAGCCAAAGAACAGAAACAAACCAACTACCTATCAACTGATGACCGGAGAAGCACATTGTGGTGTGTCCACATCGATCAGAAACAATGGACCACCCGTGCCCTACGGCATGGATGAAACCCAATGTTGCTTTAGGCAAAAGAATCTAGTCATCTAAGGCCACACTCACACCGTATGATTCCATTCATAGGAAATCCATAGAGACAGAAAGTAGGTCAGCGGTTGCCTAGGACGGGAGGCATGGTGGTTGTCAGGGGCGGGCTCGGATTTGGGCTGATGGGCATGTTGTAAAGGTGCTGATGGCGACGGCTGCACTTCCGTGAACGTACTACCCGCCGTACGCTTCACATGTGTGAACTGGATGGAATCGAATGGTAGGTCAGCGGAGCTGTCAGAGCCCCCGCCCTAACACACAGAGATGCTCTC
>NW_023205300.1:0-512 GCF_002007445.2 Ailuropoda melanoleuca
CCAGAGCTACCATGTGCCCTTTCAGGTGAGGGGAGAGGGAGCAGAGAAACGCCGCCCAGTCCCAGGAGGGGGAGGCCCATCTTGGTGTGGGAACAGTCAGCAAGAAACACCGTCAGTCACTTTTCCACATTCACGCGTGGAGGAAGGAAAACAGGAGAGTGCCTACTGGGATGGTTTTTGTTCTTATAGCTCTAAAAAAAGAGTAAATAATAATCCACTTGAGGGCACGTGGGTGGCTCAGTCGGTTAAGTGTCTGCCTTCGGCTCAGGTCCTGATCTTGGGGTCATGGGATGGAGCCCCACTTTGGGCTCCGCACTCAGCAGGGAAGACGGCTCCTCCCTCTGCCCTCCCTGCTCATGTTCTCTCTCTCACTCTCTCTCAAATAAATAAATAAATAAAATCTTTTTAAAAAAATAATAATCCACTTATGAAATCAAAGCTTTAAGTTCTAACTTAGAAAGAAAAAGCATTATTTTTTCAACAAGTCTCTCGTGCCCAAATGGGAGCAGGAA
>NW_023205301.1:0-512 GCF_002007445.2 Ailuropoda melanoleuca
GGGAGACGTGGAACTGACATTTAAAATCCTCTGTTCTGGTCCAGCCTTGTGCACGCCGGAGCTCATTTGATTGTCTCAACAACCTTGTGAGGCTGGGACTGCCATTTCCATTTCTAGATGGGAAACCGGCTTTCTGCGAGGTTCGAGGTCTTGGGTCATGCAGCTGGCAGATGGAGGAGCCTGGGTTCAAATCCAGACCGGGAGGGTAGCAAAGCCCCACCTAGCTGCTGGGAGCCTCAGGGCTTCATCCTAGGTGGGTCCCTAGCTCCTGGGGTGGGGGTGGGGGGACAGTGTGGCAGAATTGTGACTGTGATAGCCTTCTGCTCTCTCTCCAGCTCCTCCCCACCCCAGGGCTCCTGGCCGGTGCTTCTGATGTGGGCTTTGCATGCTCCTTCCTCCTCCTCACCTCCCCGCTGCGCCTCTCCTGTGCCTTCCCTGAGGCAGCGGGGACAGCCCAGACTCTGGCTAATTCAGGCTTCTTTTCCTGGGTTTAGACACTGGCAAATCTACCC
>NW_023205302.1:0-512 GCF_002007445.2 Ailuropoda melanoleuca
GAGAATTTGAGTGTTAAATATGTGGCCGGTAATGGGCTATCTTCATTTTGGATATTTTTCTTTGCATTTCTTGTGATGCTGCAGCATGGAAGGGTAAGCTTAGTCGATGACTAACAATTGCCATGTGCATTTAGGAATGCACACAGTCTCCCACTTTTCAGCTTGTCTAGGTACCTAAAATTAAGTTGGGGGGCAACTTGTAGGAGTTGTGTATCTGGGGCGCTAAAAGAGTAGACTCAGTCCATTTCCTAACTTTGAGGAATTCAGTGACCTTTGGAGAACAGTAAGTCCAAGGTTTGAACTAAAGATGGTCTGTGACTTGAAGAGATGCACTGGAGAGACAGCAGGTTAGTGCAATTGTGGCTGTCTAGGAAAGCTGCTCAGATCTGGCCTTGAGAGATGAACAGGGAGGTAGCAGGGTGTGATGGGCAGAATAGAAGGGCATAGGAGTTGCAGTGATATGGGTTAAGTCTGGTTTGCCTTCCCCAGCTGGGGCACCTTGGGCAAGGTAC
>NW_023205303.1:0-512 GCF_002007445.2 Ailuropoda melanoleuca
CCCCCACCCCATTGTGTGAGGCAGTCACAGCTCTGATATCAAACCCAGGTGCAGAAGGTCAAGGAAGAAAATTGCAGGCGGGCCTGCTGTATCTGGAGCACAGACGCAAAATCCTACATGGGACTGAGCGGTCGGAGCCCGCAGCCCATAGGCTACCACGGCCGAGGCAGGCGGGCGCGGGGGCCCCCAGCACGGTGGGGGCCACGGGGCGCCACTCTCGGGCTGCCTGGGGGGCTGTGGGGGTGCTGGGAAAGGCTGGTCCACCGCCATGTGGGAGCGTTCATGGGAAGGAACCCGCAATTACCTCAGTGCTCTGAGTCTCACCTGCTGGGGCCGTGGCCCGCAGCAGAGGTCCTGCCACATCGCGTGGATTCTGGTATGCTGTATGTATCCTGTGTTATTCACGTCGTGTTCACGGTACTGCATTTATGCCGCCTCACGCTCGCCTCCCTGGGATTGCAGCCCCTCGCAGGGTGTTGAGCCCATGCTCTGCCCCAGGCTGCTTTCTGAGA
>NW_023205304.1:0-1355 GCF_002007445.2 Ailuropoda melanoleuca
AAGAAAAGAGAAAAAAAAAAAAAAAACCCTACAACCCAAGTGATACTGGTTTGGCCTCATGGGAAGGGGCCAGGCTGGAGCAGCCTCATGGACTAGGCTGATGCCAAGAGATAGTCCAGGCATCTAGAACTTCAATAAGTCCTTCCAGGGTCTCTGAGTCGCTGAAGAACCCGGTCCAACGGCCTCATGTCATGGACAGGTAAACTGAGGCTCTAGGAAAATGGGTAGAAATCAAGGCAGAAAGGAAACAAGGAGAGAGAAGTCCAGGAAGCAAAGGTTTACACAAAAACATCAGCACAACCCTCAAACCCTCACAGAAACACAAACCACTTCCGAGAGGAGGCGCAAAAGTGGCCAGAGGGCGGCCAGGGGTGGGCACAGAGCTTGTCATCCAAACCTGCCAGACGACAGGCACCGGCCAAGACTGTCGGGTGTCCAGGGTCCCCATAAGAGCTAGGGGGTGATGCCCCAGGAAAAATGCATGAGTCCACAGTCATTTCGGGGACCCAGGGGTTTCTTGAACCTTGTCACGACCGCTGGTGAGCGCACCGGCTGACAGGTCAGCACAGCGGGGAGGGCAAAGCTGACCCTGAAGGCAGCGGGGACAGCTGAGGGGCCAGGAAAGGCACCGAGCTGGCCCAGGCATCTTCCTCCTAACACACAGCCCCAGGCCAGGACGTTCCAGTGTCCCCACTTGTGCCAAAGAGTTGGAGGACAGAAGGGCAGAGCCGGGGGGCCGGCTGCTCCCCTCTCTGCCCTCCCTCATGCTCAGACTTTGGGTTGCACCAAAAACAAGGGGTCTTTTCATTGGCATTTCCCACAGCATGTCAGCACTACACACTGGGGAGCAGATCTCGCTGCCCACAGCCAGGCTGGCACTCACAGGAACAAGGTCTTAACTCCACAGAAGGGGATTAAGGACTCTGCAGGGGGGGAAAGGCTGGATGAAAGCAGCGCCAGGCTCAGACCACCCTCCGGGTGGGGACCTGGGCGGCGGGAGCACAGGGAGCATCCCCAGGGCGTCTGGGTCACAGTCAGGGAGCCGCCCTCTGCCCCTGGTCAGCAGGAGGAATTCTTAGGAAGGGCAGCAGAGGCGGGCTCACAGGAAATGCCCTCAGGGTGAGGCAAGGGAGCAGTAGGAGAAGAATGTCCCCCTCCCAGGTTGTAGGGGAACCTTCAGGGCATGACATCAAGGATCCTCCACCCACACTACCTCCCACCACCAGCGACACTGTCTGCATTCCTGGAGAAAGACGGTTTAATGGCGGCTCTCCTGACACCCCTCCCCCGCCCCCAAGGTCACTGAAGCCAGAACATCAACCCCTCCTCTAGGGCTCTCCGGGCTCTCGCCGGGG
>NW_023205305.1:0-512 GCF_002007445.2 Ailuropoda melanoleuca
CCCCCAGGAAAGAGTGAAATGGGTGCGAGTATTAAATAGTGCATGGCAGATGGACCCTTCTGAAGCAGACATTCAGCGAAACCCTCTCTGTGCCACAGGAAAGTTGTTCTAGCAGGATCTTCCTGATAGGCTCAGGGTCTCAGGGCTCTCTGGAGCCCTCCGAGGCTAAAAATGATTTGAGAGAATTGGCCTTCAGGACATCGTAGCCTCTGTCCCTTCCCAGACCAGCGACTCATATGTGAGTTTAGAAAAGACTACAAGAGGGAGACAAAGGCAATACTCCTCTCTGTTATCTTCGCTGAGACCAGAGAACTGAGAACAATGTTCCGAAAGTGGGCTTTATATCTTGCCTTTTCCTTCTTGAGGCAGAGAACATGTCTCCTGTGAGTGTCCCATGGCAATGGTAGTACAGGGAAGGTAAAAGAGAAGTCGGAACCCGTTCTAATTCTAGCTGTTTTACAAAAGGTATGGCCTTGAGCAAAATCCAGAACCATCAAGGAGTTTGGAAAATA
>NW_023205306.1:0-512 GCF_002007445.2 Ailuropoda melanoleuca
CCCTTTATCTTCCCCAACCCCCTTTGGAGTATTTTGAAGCAAATCTTAAATATGTCATTTTATCTGAAAATACGTATACATATATATATATATATACACACACACACAGACATATACATATATATATATACATACACATATATATGTCCCTAAAAGATAAGTACTTTTTTATAACAAAACTAAAATACCACCATCACACCTAAAACACAATTCCTTAGTATCATTAAATATCTAGTCAATACTCAAATTTCCTTGATTGCATCATTTGTTTAAATCAGAATCCATACAAGGTCCAGATACTGTATACATTTCATATTCCTTAAATGTCTTTAAATCTATCCCTTAATTTTTTTTATCACCTTTTAATTTACATGTTGAAGGAACTGGGTCATTTGTCATGTATAGCTACTCATACTCTTGATGTGCTGATTGAATCCTACGATGTCACGGAACATATTTCTCTGTCTCCCTACCAACCCCCAAATTGTATTTCCTATAAAGTACAATCTGGA
>NW_023205307.1:0-512 GCF_002007445.2 Ailuropoda melanoleuca
TCTTTAAGTTAAGAAAAAGGGAAGGGGTGCCTGGGTGGCTCCGTCAGTGAAGCGTCTGCCTTCAGCTCAGGCTATGATCCCAGGGTCCTGGGATCGAGCCCCAAATCGGGCTCCCTGCTCAGTGGGAAGCCTGCTTCTCCCTCTCCCTCCGCTGCTCCCCCTGCTTGTGCTAACGCTGTCTCCGAAAAGTAAATAAAATCTTTATTAAAAAAAGGGAAGAGACATGGAAGGGAAAGGAAAGGTGAACTGCTCAGAGGCCTGTTTCCCAGACCACCCTGGGTGTTTTTCCTTTTCTTGCTTCAAGTAAGAAGTTCACCCGTTTTTTTGCACACCACGTAGGTTTCATTTGCAGTGGCTGCGAAATGGTCCATCTAGTGATTGAGCTCCTTACGGTTGCTCTGCTCATTTGGCTTATTTCTGGCTTCTAAGTACTACAAACAACCTTGGGAGGCTACCTTTCTGCATTACGTCTTTTTTCTGAATCTTGCATTGCTGCCTTAGGACCCAAGTTC
>NW_023205308.1:0-165 GCF_002007445.2 Ailuropoda melanoleuca
TCCCCAGGCCCCTACACCCAATGTGGAACCGGGGTCCCCAGTGAAAATGCTGCTGTTCGCTGGAGGTGTTTCCGTGACGCTCTGCTTTATTACCAATGAGAAGGGCGCTGAGTCCTCGAAATCCTGAACCTTTTCATTCATGCTCCCTTACTCACGAGAGATGGT
>NW_023205308.1:457-573 GCF_002007445.2 Ailuropoda melanoleuca
ATATTTCACTCACGGTACCAAAGCACCTTGGTTCCTGTTCCACCTTCCACAAGGCCGTCGTGACTTCAAGGGCTTTCCACTCACACTTTGTTTCTTGGTTCTAAGGGCTGGATCCT
>NW_023205310.1:0-512 GCF_002007445.2 Ailuropoda melanoleuca
CCTTCTCCAGCTCCGACAGAGCTCCTTGCCTGGGAACACAAGGAGATGATTATGGAGGTGGAGTGAAGACCATCTAAAAGGAGGCTCCCGTGGCTTCCCCAGCACTGGCCCATTGACCCTCACTCAAGGCTCTCACTCTCTTTTTTAGGACAAATTGTAACCAGCAGCTCTTCAGTTCCTCATAAAACAGAGCTTGGGAAGGAACAGTCCACAGCCTCCCCCACAAGCCCAGACGTGCCTGATTCCTCGAGCAAATACATTCTGACGTATTCCATTCCATAGTGTGAGAAAAGTGTGAGGGGACAGTGCCAGGAACTGGTTCGCTGACAACAACATGACTAAGCTACACGCATTTGAGACACCCCAGGAAAGCATGTTCTTTCTTCTAGACCACGCTTCTTCATTTTTTCATTAGCATGTTTGATGCTGGCTCGTGTGCAGCAGGTAAGCAGGTGTGAGAGGTATGAGAGAGACGTGTGGGCAAAGGCTTGAAGTTGGGAAGCTCCTTTCAG
>NW_023205311.1:0-512 GCF_002007445.2 Ailuropoda melanoleuca
TTCTTCCTCTCCCACTCCCCCTGCTTGTATTCCCTCTCTCACTGGCTGTCTCTCTCTGTCAAATAAATAAAATCTTAAAAAAAAAAAAGAACAGATTCATCAAAAACAGAAGATCTAAGTGTCAAAATATTATTGATATTGAAACACATTCATAGGATGTGGAATAACCACTATGATGCTTATAGAATAAAAATAAAATGCTAATGTAATCAGCAAGTAAATAAAGGTAGGTAATAGATGTGTCCTTTCTATTAACCAGGTATATTTTAGTGTTGGAGGGAAGCGATGATACTTGAATACTTCCAAATTACCTCAGAATTCAACTTTCCGCTCTCTTTGAGGAATGAGAATACGTTATTTTCAGAAAAGAATTGGACACTGCTCACTAATCATTTTTTTCATTTGTAATTATTTCCCTCTTTATAATTAATAATGCCTTTAAGAATTTTCTGCTGACAAAAAAAGAATTTTCTGTTGATGGAGAAAACCTTAAGGCTACATAGAATAGAGAG
>NW_023205312.1:0-512 GCF_002007445.2 Ailuropoda melanoleuca
CTAACCTGGGTTTGATGATAACAAGGCCGCCTGGACCCTGTGAGTCTTGTTCAGCGAATGAAAGTCCTTTTGGAACTTCCTTTATCTTTACTTCCTCCAACCCCCAAAGTATATAAATAGCTGCTCCTCGAGATCCCGGGGCAGCAGCCCTTTCTGCCCCTGGTTCCTGACCCCGTGCTTTAATAAAACAACCCTTTTGCACCAAAGATCTCTCAAGAATTCTTTCTTGGCCGTAAGGCCCCAGACCCCACCAACATTCCAAAACTACATCAATGGGAACCTGTGAGGGACAGCAGGTGCTCAGAGCCCCAGACCACAGCTTGCCTGGCGTCCAAGTTGGAGGCACAGGTGCGGTGGCCTTGAACCCTACCCCTTGGGGCTGACCTGAGCTGCAGGGAGACAGTGTCAGGACTGCCTGAGACTCTAGGACACCCAGCTGGGGACTCGAAAGTCACAAAGTTGCCTAGCGTGGGAAAAAGAACCCCACCCAGGGCCAGCCGTGGTGTGGCGGG
>NW_023205313.1:0-512 GCF_002007445.2 Ailuropoda melanoleuca
ATGGATGACTTGCAAAGCCTGTAGCCTTCTCTCAGCCCCTCCACGGGGGGCCACATCCGCCCTTGGTTTATATGTTATGTAAAGTTCTGGTTCTGGTCTTTGCTTCCCTTCAGATTAAGGTCTTGCAATTCCTCACCGCCTCTCCACGCTGGGTGGGGTTCAGGCTCTCTGAGGGTGGCCTAGCTGTACCCCTCCCTCTACGATTTCCAGGGATCCTAGGTCCCAGCATTGCAGGTCAGGACCCACCCACCACTAACCGCAACAGACTTGAGGCAACACCTGTTGCATTAAGTTGACTAATGACCTAGAAATTATTTGAATACAATCGAGAATAACTATGTAAAGAATGACTATGGATTCGCAGGCTGCTCAGATCAAATTATTCAGTGTATCTCATGGATATAAAAAGAATTCCACTTAAAAAATTTCAATTAACTTTTTAATGAAAAACTATTTCTATCAAAGAAGTATGGTGCTTTAAAAAGCTCTAATATCTAATTATTAAAAAAAAA
>NW_023205314.1:0-512 GCF_002007445.2 Ailuropoda melanoleuca
ACAAGTACCATATAGGCTAAGTTCCTCGCAGAATGAAAAGCCCACCCCTTGCTCTGCCTCTATGCCATGTCACTTCATTGGAATTTAGCATAGTCCCTTTAGATTATTGGCTCATGTTGTGCAAGTGACCAAATTCAGTTAAAGCCACACAATATGATGTCTGCCAGGGGCATCTGGGAAAGAAGCTTTCTAGATACAAACAAGGGAGAGTAGGGCCCTAAGGGCCATTTCGATCACAAAGCTTTATCCCTAGAATACACTGAGACTAATGACAGGATATGACAGTAACACACCAGCAGAGGCAGGAATAAACTGGGTCCTTGACATTTTTGCATTGCTGTATCAAAACATCCTTGAAGCCTTCCCCATTTCTAAGCTTCCATTAGTGCATTTTTGAAGACCATATGAGTTGGATATTCTATTCCTTGCAACTGAGTGAATTCTAAATGTTACATTCCCATTAATACTTGGTGATGTGGTTTTGGAATATAGCTGAGGTTCTGTGGGGTGGA
>NW_023205315.1:0-2095 GCF_002007445.2 Ailuropoda melanoleuca
TACTCTTCCAATCCATGAGCATGGAATGTTTTTCCACCTTTTTGTGTCTTCTTCAATGTCTTCCAAGAGTGATGTGTAAGGGATAAAGAAAGGGGAAGTAATCAGAAGGGGGAATGAAGCATGAGAGACTATGGACTCTGAGAAACAAACTGAGGGCTTCAGAGGGGAGGGNGCTTCAGAGGGGAGGGAGGTGGGGGAATGGGATAGACTGGTGATGGGTAATAAGGAGGGCACGTATCGCATGGTGTACTGGGTGTTATACGCAACTAATGAATCATGGAACTTTACATCAGAAACCAGGGATGTACTGTATGGTGACTAACATAATATAATAAAAAAAAAACTTTAAAAAAAATAAAATACAATACAATTTTGTAAAAAAAAAAAAAAGAGTGATTTGTAGTTTCTAGAATATAGATGCTTTACATCTCTTGTTAAGTTAATTCCGAGATAACGTATGATTTTTGGTGTTACTGTAAACAGAATGGATTAACTAATTTCTCTTTCTTCTGTCTCACTGTTCGTGTAGAGGAATGCAACTGATTTCTGAGCATTGATTTTGTATTCCGCCACTTTACTGAATTGCTCTATAAGTTCTAGTAGTTTGGGGATGGAGTCTTTCGGGTTTTCCATATAGAGTATCATGTCATCTGTGAAGAGAGACAGTTTGACTTCTTCTGGGCCAATTTGAATACCATTTATCTTTTTTTGTTGTCTGATTGCTGCTGCAAGGACTTCTAGTACTATGTTGAACGATAATGGCATGAGTGGGCATCCTTGTCCTGTTCCTCATCTTAAGGGAAAGGCTTTCAGCTTTTCCCCAGGGAGAATGATATTCACTGTAGGCTTTTCATAGATGGTTTTTATGAAATTGAGAAATGAGCCCTCTATCCCTATACTCTGAATGGTTTTAATCAGGAAAGGATGCTGTATTTTGTCAAATGCTTTTTCTGCATCAGTTGAGAGGATCATATGGTTCTTGACTCCTTTTTGTTGATATCATCTATCACACTGATCAATTTGTGAATGTTGAACCAACCTTGCAACCCAGGGATGAATCCCAACTGTTCATGATGGATAATCCTGTCAATGTACTTTTTGATCCTATTAGCTAGGATCTTGTTAAGAATGTTGGCATCCATATTCATCAGGGATATCGGTCTGTAATTCTCCTTTTTGATGGGGTCTTTGCCTGGTTTGGAGATCAAGGTTAATACAGGCCTCATAGAATGAGTTTGGTAGTTTTCCTTCTGATTCTACTTTTTGAAACAGCTTCAGGAGAGTAAGCACGATTTCTTCTTTGAATGTTTGGTAGAATTCCCTGGGGAATCCGTCAGCCCCTGGGGTCTTTTTTTTGGGAAGGATTCTGATTGCTGCTTCAATCTCTTCAAAATTAATCGGTCTCTGTAAAAAATCGATTTCTTCCTGTTTCAGTCTTAGTACTTTATAGGTTTCCAGGAAGGCATCCATTTCTTCCAGGTTGTTTAATTTATTGGCATAAAGCTGTTGATAAAATTTCTGATGATCCTTCCTATTTCATTGGTGTTGGTTGTGACCCCTCCCCTTTCATTCACAATTTTATTAATTTGGGTCCTTTCTCTATTCTTTTGAATAAGTCCTTCCAGTGGCTTCTCAGTCTCATTTATTCTTTCAAAGAACCAGCTTCTAGTTCTGTTGATCTGCTCTACTGTGTTCCGGATTTCTAATTCATTGATCTCTGCTCTAATCTTGATCAACTGCCTTCTCGTGTGTGGGTTAGGCCTGTTCTTCTGTTCCAGCTCCAGCCTCTTTTGGTGAGAATATAAAAACTGCATTTTAGATTTTTCAATTCTTTTCAGTAAGACTTGGATGGCTATGTATTTTCCCCTTAGGCCCACCTTTGCAGGGTCCCATAGGTTTTGGACCAATGTATTTTTTTCTCTTTGGTCTCCATAAATTCTTCAAATTGATTTATAATTTTCTGGTTTACCCAATCATTCTTGAGCAGGATGGGGAGAATATATGAACAGACTTTTCCAATGAAGACATACAAATGGCTAACAGACACATGAAAAAGTGTTCAAAATTATTAACCATCAAGGAGATTCAAATCAAA
>NW_023205316.1:0-512 GCF_002007445.2 Ailuropoda melanoleuca
CTCAAAGGGCTTCTTGGGGGAATACAAGGAAAAAAGTTGGAAAACACTGGTCTGGAGCAGGGATCAGCAAATGTTTTCTGGATAGGGCTAGATAATAAATATTTTTGCATGTGTGGCCACATAGTTTGTGTGGCAACTGCTCACCACTGCCATTGTAGCACAAAAGTAGCCATAGCCAATACATAAATAAAGGGGGTTGGCTATGTTCTAATAAAACTTTCTCTGAAAAGACAAGAGAAGGGCCACTTTTGGCCCATGGGCCATAGTTTGCTGAATTCTGGTTTTGAACATCAGGAAAAAACAATAAAAATACAAGATACATACCGTATTAATATTCAGTTACATTAATGATAATTGTCAATGTTAGTGTGTATATATGAACATTAAGAAAGATTCTGTTATATATCGGGGTGCCTGGGTGGTGCAGTTGATGAAGAATTTGAATCTTGGTTTCAGCTCAGGTTGGATCTCAGGTCATGAGATCGATCCTGGAATCAGGCTCTGCGCTCAGC
>NW_023205317.1:0-512 GCF_002007445.2 Ailuropoda melanoleuca
CTCAGTAGGTTAAGCGTCCAACTCTTGATCTATGCCAGGCATGAAGCCTGCTTAATATTCTCTCTTCCTCTCTCTCTGCTGCTCCCTGCCACCTTGCCTTCTTGCTCTCTCCCTCTCTTTCATAAATAAATTAATTAATTAATTAATTTAGTAGCTGACATGCTCTCTAAGTTTTTGGTAGCTCTTAGCTTTATTAATTGTTAATTTAGTCATAGACCAAAGAAGGAGATAAGGAAGTAGTAAATCTAGGGAAATTTGTTTATTAATTGAGGTACTGACTGGACACAAGGAGATTATGGAGGAAACGTCAAGTTTCCAATATGGACTATAAATCCTTGAAATAAAAGGGATGAGCATGATCTTATCTACTGTATTTCCACATTAAAAAGAGGATTGCTACCCCACGTGATTAATCCAAATAGGTAAAGACAAAAGTAGACCAATCTGATGACTTGCCCTCATGGGAAGGGGAGCATGAGTGTGTCTCTCTCAAGTGCTACCACTTCTATCTA
>NW_023205318.1:0-512 GCF_002007445.2 Ailuropoda melanoleuca
CTTCTATGCTCATGAACTGGAAGAATGAATATTGTTCAAATGTCCATACTGTCCAAAGCAGTCTACAGATACAATGAAATCCCTATCAAAAATCAAGTGGCATTTTTCACAGGAACAACAAATAATTCTTTTTTTTTTTTTGTAGAATTTAGCGATTCATCACTTACATATAACCCCCAGTTCTAACACAACAAGTGCCCTTCTTAATACCCATCACCCATCTAGCCCATACCTTGCCTACCTCTCCTCTAGCAGCCTTCAGTTTGTTCTCTATAGTTAAGAGTCTCTTATGGTTTCTTTCCTCTTTTATTCCCCCTTTGCCTATGTTCATCTGTTTTGTTTCTTAAATTCCACAAATGAGTGAAATCGTAGGATATTTTTCTTTCTCTGACTTATTTCATTTAGCATATACACCCTAGCTATTATGGAACTACAAAAGATCTTGGATAGCCATAGCAATCTTGAGAAAAAGAAGCAAAGCTGGAGGTATCCTGCTTCCTGATTTCAAGCTA
>NW_023205319.1:0-512 GCF_002007445.2 Ailuropoda melanoleuca
TTTTGTGATTTGTTCAATTATCTCTGAACTGTTTAGAAAGATAGTCAGAAACACTTCCCAGCACGGTGTCTCCAGTTAAAGCATCTCTCACTTGTCTAAAGGAAACCTTCCTTCAAGGATGGACTTTCTAGTGCAAGATGTTGCAGTCTTGAGTCCAAATATTCAGAGACTGGAAAGGGCAATGGTAGCTAGCCGAATTTTCCTTTCCATATGACACAGAGATTTCCAAGCTTGTTTGTTGTCTAAAGAGGTTAGAACAGGGGAGGATAGCACAGAGCTCCCACGGTGCAGTGAGCCTGAACAAAGCATTAGGATGCAAGTCTACAACGTAGAACAGTTGGAAACCTACCTGGCTACAGGCCATTTTCTTCTTTCATCCAAGTTCAGAGCCATTAGCATTTCTAGTCCTAATTACTCAATGTGAGTTTTACTGATGTGTACACAGTAAATTGAAATTCCAGGACTAGTTTGTAGAGAAGTATTGGGTAGATTGTTCCCCAGTGTCTTCAAAT
>NW_023205320.1:0-174 GCF_002007445.2 Ailuropoda melanoleuca
TCAGGATTTTCGAGGACTCAGCGCCCTTCTCATTGGTAATAAAGCGGAGCGTCCAAGAAAACACCTCCAGCAAAAAGCAGCCTTTTCACTGGGAACCCCGATTCCACATTGGGTGTAGTGGCCTGGGGAGGATCCAGCCCTTAGAACCAAGAAACAAAGTGTGAGGGGAAAGCC
>NW_023205320.1:304-537 GCF_002007445.2 Ailuropoda melanoleuca
GAAATGCTTGCTCCCAGGGGAAATCCTGTCAAAACTGCTGGCGGCAATGGAACGAAAAGGCCCAAAACACGTCCGTCAAAAACAACACCTTGCAGGGATCGTCTTAGCACTATCATCACACTTCGTGAATAGGGAAACCTGTGGGAAAGTGGTCACGGAATTCTGATGAGAGAGCCCCATAGTGGTCTCTGAGACACCACACAGTCCAGGGAAGTATCAACGATCATCATCTC
>NW_023205321.1:0-512 GCF_002007445.2 Ailuropoda melanoleuca
CTGGCTGGATATGAAATCTGGCCAAGGGCAGATCTCAGCAGAGGGTGTGTGCTTAAGGCCGTTGAATTTAGGTTTCAATTAGAATTTAGAAGTCCCTTCCCCTTTTCTGTACAAGCACTATTATAATCCAATTTATTATTAAATGTGAGGGAGAAGGGGGATGAGGAGAGTCATGCATGTTCCCTGAAACATAAGCCTATCCTCGGCTGAATGTTGGACCATAAAAATTAGGATATTGTTCCCATCTGTAAGCTAGTTTTGTAAAATATATCTCATGTTCTTCCGTCAGATTTGCTGATTTGAGGTATGATGTTAAAAAACACATCAACTCAGGGGGTCTTAGGTTGACATGATTAATTTGCAAACACTAACTGCCGCTCTTTGTGAAGAATCAATTCTCAGATTTTCACAGTAAGCATGATTGAAGCGCAGCTAAAGTCCTTACTAAAATCCAGAGTAGGTGTAAGCGTGTTTTTCTCAAGGGCCACCATTTTGAAAACTCTTTGGTTTTC
>NW_023205323.1:0-512 GCF_002007445.2 Ailuropoda melanoleuca
CTGCTTCATTTTATCCTCTTTCAGATGCACACTTTCAGTCAATATTCCAAGCACCACTTAAATTACCGTCATTGCATTTGGTTTTTAAATGTTATTCCTAACAATAAGACCTTAAGCTCATATAGAACTTAATAGATTTAAGTGCATTTTGATATCTAGTTATTTCATTTGTTCCACACTGCATCCCTATGATGAACTTAGTTCAACATTGTTAATCACATTTTGAAAACAAGATTTCTTTAAATATGGACTTGGTTGGATCTTATATAACATAATGCAGAACCAAACTGGACAGAAGGAGTCAGCGTCTGAACTTGAGTTGAACAAAGATGAGATCAATGCTGAGGACATAAGGCCAGCTATGTAGACAGAACAAAGTGATCAGAAAATGAAGTGATGAGTAGTAGATGTGTGGCCAATCAGTGACCTCCATGGGGATCCAGCTGTAACACCAGGATGTTCTCACAACAGACAATCTAGCACAGAATAAGGAAACCATCTCCAAAGACATA
>NW_023205324.1:0-512 GCF_002007445.2 Ailuropoda melanoleuca
CTTCTGAACTTGGGAGGGGAACTCAGCTCTGGGGGCGGGGGAAGGCTGGTGCGGGTGAGGGGAGCTCTCCTTTCTGCGCCCCTGAGTGTGTCCCCAGCCGCCACACAGAGAGCCTCAGAGCATCCCTGCTCTCCCGGGTTCTCCTGACAGCTGAGGAAGGCACCAGGCAGGAGGGTAGGGATGGGGGTGGTAATTCTTAGAAGAAATGAAGAGGGGAATTCTGTCTCTGACCTCAGAAGCAGGGACACGCACTCTCTTGGGGGCCAGGGGTACAGAAGTACAAAGCAAAACCACCAAAAATGTCATGTCTTTTTTCTTGCTACACCTCTTTCTCTCTTTCTTTCTCTCTCTCCTTTCCTCCCTCCTCCGTCCTCTAGGGTTTCTGTTCTGGTCTCTCTCATGCCGACTTCAGCCATTGGTGCCCACCTCTGCGTCCCCTTTACTTTCTGTCTCTTTGTCTGCCTCTTGCTGGCCTTCTGCATGTTCACATCTTATATAAAAATAAAACTGTC
>NW_023205325.1:0-512 GCF_002007445.2 Ailuropoda melanoleuca
CTGGCCTCATAGAATGATTATGATTGTGTTCCCTCTATTCTGCTATTTCTGACATTTGTTTGCCTTTTTAATATTTGTTCGAACGGACCAATGAAGGCATGTAGTCTTGGGCTTTTCTATACTAGGGAGATATTTATTCCCAATTCAACTTTTATTTTTGTAATTGGTCTAAGAAGACTTGCTCTTTCATAGTATGAGATTCGTATTTCAAACGTGGTAACTTCTGCTTTTTAGGAATTATCTTTCTTTCCTTATTTATCTAAATTGTATATAACTATTTATAGTAATCTGTTATCATACTATACATTTCTGTGGTTACGTGTTGTCTCATTTTTTCCCCCCATTTCTCATTTGGGATTTTGAGTCTTCTTTTCTTTGTAGATAATGTTGTTAAAACCTTCCCAGTTTCATTTGTTATTTTGTAAAACGTGGCATTGCCTCCAATATGACTGTTTATTTTGGTGTCTGTTTATTTCTGATTTCAGTTTGAAATTTCCTCCTAGTGATTTTCA
>NW_023205326.1:0-2083 GCF_002007445.2 Ailuropoda melanoleuca
CAGGATGTCTTGTGTCTGCAGGTGTCCAGTGTGAGGTGCAGCTGGTGGAGTCTGGGGGAGACCTGGTGAAGACTGGGGGGGTCCCTGAGACTATCCTGTACAGCCTCTGGATTCAGCTTCAGTAGCTATGGCATGAGCTGGGTCCGCCAGGCTCAAGGGAAGGGGCTGCAGTGGGTCGCATACATTAGCTATAGTGGTGGTAGCACATACTACACAGACTCCGTGAAGGGCCGATTCACCATCTCCAGAGACAACAGCAAGAACACGTTCTACCTGCAGATGAACAGCCTGAGAGCCGACGACACGGCCGTGTATTACTGTGCAAAGGACAAAGTGACGGGACATCAGTGTGAGCCCAGACACAAACCTCACTGTAGAAGGGGATCTGGACCAGCAGGGGTGCACACTAGTCAACATTTCTGTCTTAAAGCCCCAGGAGCAGCTGCAGATGGAGGTTGTGGGCAGGTTTCCTATCAGGTTCTGTGGCTTCCTCTCCATAGAGCAGTTTCCCCCAGGGACCCTCTCTGCACACATGATCCTGTGCTTACGTCTTCACTCTCTGACTTAGGAAATTTTTCTACTGATAAAGCAGATATAGTAAAAACCACAAAATACACAGTAATTTACATTGTTTATTCCTATCCCTAAATACCAATGTATTGGTATTGGCTATTGTGGACAATTCTGCTATGAACATTGGGGTGCATGTGGCCCTTCTCTTCACTAAGNCGGTGCATATGGCCCTTCTCTTCACTAAGTCTGTATCTTTGGGGCAAATGCCCAGTAGTGCAATTTCTGGCTCATAGGGTAGCACAATTTTTAACTTTTTAAGGGACCTCCACACTGTTTTCCAAAGTGGCTGTACCAACTTCCTTTCCCAACAAAAATATATTAAAAAAATAAAAGTAAATAAATAAAGTAAAATAAAAAATAAAAGAAACTATAAAAAAATAATCATGCGCTCTAATTGGCTCACTGACCACAAGTGTTAAAAAAATTTGCAGGAGGTAATGTTGTGAGAAATAATTAAAGCACCCCAATTTTCATAGCAGAATTGTCCACAGTAGCCAAATTCTGGAAGGAGCCATGATGCACTTCAACAGATGACTGGTTTAAGAAGATGTGGTCCATATATACAATGGAATATTACTCAGCTATCCGAAAGAACGAGTTCTCAACATTTGCTGCAACATGGACGGCACTGGAGGAGATAATGCTAAGTGAAATAAGTCAAGCAGGGAAAGACAATTATCATACGGTTTCACTCATTTATGGAACATAACAAATAGGAAGATCGGTAGGAGAAGAAAGGGAAGAAGAAANGTAGGAAAAGAAAGGGAAGAAGAAATGAGGGGTAAACAGAAGGGGGAATGAACCATGAGAGACTATGGACTCTGGGAGGGCTTCCAGGGCAGAGGGGGATGGGATAGGCTGGTGATCGGTATTAAGGAGGGCACATATGGCATGGTGCAGTGGGTGTTATATGCAAGTAATGAATCATGGAACTTTACATCAAAAACTAGGGATGTACTCTATGGTGACTAACATAATAAAAAACTATTATTAAAAAAAAACATTTCAGAAACTGGGTGAAGGTATATGGGAATTCATTATGTTACTTTAGCGATGTTTTTGCAAATTTACATGATCTCAAAATAAAATGTTAAACAGCAACAACACACACACACACACACAACACACACACACGGACACAAGAATTCTAGGAGGAACATTCCCCCATCCAAATCCTGAAATTATACTCAAAATTGTGTGTTCCAAATGGGGGTGGCTGGAGGGGAGAAAGAGGGGATGGGGTAACTGGATGATGGGCATTAAGGAGGGCACTTGATGGAATGAGCACTGGGTGTTATATGCAACTGATAAAGCACTAAATTCTACCTCTGAAACTAATAATACACTATGTGTAAACTAAATTGAATTTAAATAAAACTTTTTAAAACATTAAGAAAGAAGGAAAAGAATCAATCCNGCATTAAGGAGGGCACTGGATGGAATGAGCACTGGGTGTTATATGCAACTGATAAAGCACTAAATTCTACCTCTGAAACTAATAATACACTAT
>NW_023205328.1:0-512 GCF_002007445.2 Ailuropoda melanoleuca
TACATGTAAGAATATACTATTCCACCCACTCGCGCATCTATTGTTTCTCTCTTAATGAAGGTTCATAACTCAATCTTAAATGGGATCATCACTCTTTACCTATATGCAGAAAACTGATGTCTGGCAGGTGATAGGAAAACTACAATTAAGAAGGACATGTGCTTAAAGATTACCTAGAAGATCTTATATTCTGTTTTAACATCAGGGGTATACATAATAGTTCTCCATGGTTTTGAAGAGAGAGAATAATCATACCTGACTTACGAGTGAGTTCATTTGCTAGGTGCTATTCAGATTAATACTTGAAAATAAGGGAAATATGAAACTCATTTATGATTCAGGCAACTGAGTCACTATTTAAAAATCTCTGGTGCAGTTCATTTCATACCTGGACCGAGAACTTGTGATACATTTGTTAGGTTCTAGGTTACCATGGCAACAAGTCATTATTTCCAAAAGTAATTTGACACATCTCAAGATTTTGGCCCTTCTGTATTCCTCTATGGTGCTAC
>NW_023205329.1:0-512 GCF_002007445.2 Ailuropoda melanoleuca
TATTACTCAAGAGTTTAATTAATAACACGCTAATTGTAGAAGCCAACACCACGAGTCACACCATATTGTTCCCATTACGTTTAGAAACTGTTTGAAGTGATTTGGTAATTAAAAAAATGAACTTCGGAGTACAGCCTCATCTTCTCGTCGATATGGAGAGTCTTTTGTTCATGCGTTCTAGTACTTTTTAAGATCTTGGGTTTTATGATGAAGAGCCTCTGAATAATGCCTTTAGAATAGATATATGCATCCATATTAAACAAGCCAAATGCTTGGATGCCATTGGTTGCAAAGATGACAATCCGAAAGTTAAATAAAACAGTCAAATTAAAACACATAATAAATCTATAGAATTAGATCCGAAAAGGGTAAACTTTCCACTCTGACCACCAGGCTTGATCTATTTTACTCTCAAGCCCACTTTCCACATGTGAAAACCAAGGTCGGTGACGTGAAAGAGTTTGCTTGAGAACGGCCAAGCCAGGGGACTGCCATCTCTTGGTCTCAGAATA
>NW_023205330.1:0-512 GCF_002007445.2 Ailuropoda melanoleuca
GCAACAGGAGAGCGAAAGCCTTCAGACTCAGGAGACAGGAGTTCAAATCCCAACTCCACCACTGGCTCACTCTTTTCTGGATGTAAATATGGAACGAACAACAGCACCCTGTTTGAAGGTTTGTTTGATGATAAAATACAATAATCATGGGAGCAATGTGTTATGTTCATGAAGTCATCATTTTCTCTAAGGGAGCCCTTCCAAGACTGGCAATAGTGGAAGACCTCCACGGTAGGCTGGCCTGCCGTTCTCAGCTCCCTGCATCTCAGACGTACCTCTTCTCTTTTGTCACAAGCTCCTAATCTTTAGTGTGTAAATGTTTTCTGGGATCGAGGTTAAAAATTAAGGCTCTGGACTGGCCCCCAGGCAATTGAGATGTACATTTAACACCCCCATGAGTGCCTCCCTGTGACTGGTGGCCAGTGCTGAGGCCTCCAGGACACTGATCGCCCTTGAGGCTCTTGCAGGAATAGGGACTCTGCCTCTGCTCTGAGTGCCCTTGTTCAAGGTCA
>NW_023205331.1:0-512 GCF_002007445.2 Ailuropoda melanoleuca
GCTTGTCCTTGATCCTCTGATATATGGAAGCCTTATCCTTGAACTTGTTCCTGAACAACATCCTAGTGTCTAGAAACCAAGTACTTAAAGGGACCATCTGAAAGCCAAAAATCTACTTGGGATCCATTCCATCAGCTGGAACCTCCCTGTCTTAGTTCATTCAGACTACCATGACAAAATATCACAAGCTGGGTGAGTTAAAAACAACAGAAATTTATTCTCATAGCTCTGGAGGCTTGCAAATACTAGAACAAGGTACCCGTATGGTCATATACTTTCTGATTCAGAGCCAGCCTCTCCTTACTGTGTCCTCGCAGGGTGGAAGTGGTTAGAGATTTCTCTGGAGCCTCTTTTATAAGGCACTAATCCCATTCGTGAGGGTTCCATCCTAATGCCATCACCTTTGGGGTGTACGATTCCAACATATAAATTTGAGGGGGACACAAACAGACCATAGCATTCCCTCACACCACTGCCAAAAGTGCGACTATGATTGCTAATTGTTGGCTCTC
>NW_023205332.1:0-3153 GCF_002007445.2 Ailuropoda melanoleuca
TCCAAGCCCGAGGTGTTGTCAGGTTTGGGTTCTCCTGAGGCCTCTCTCACAAAATTTTATATATTTGTTTTGAGAAAGAGAGAGTGCATGTAGGTGAGCGGGGGAAGGGGCAGAGGGAGAGGGAGAGAGAGAATCTCAAGCAGAATCCCCGCTGAGCACAGAGGCCACACAGGCTGATACAACAACTGTGAAATCATGACCTGAGCTGAAATCAGAGTTGAATGTTTAACCAACTGAGCCACCTAGGTGTCCCTAGGCTTTTTCTAACCTGCAACTCAAATTCATCCAGCTTTTACCCATGCCAAAGTCACTGGCATATCTTTAGGCATTTGTATCAACAGAACTCTACCTATCATTGCCAAAATCTGTCTTAGTTTGCTAGGCTGCCATAACTGAAATACCACAGACCATGTGGCTTAAATGGTACAAATTTATTTCTTCAGGGTTCTGGAGGCTAGAAGTCCAAGATCAAGGTGTTGGCAACTTTCTCCTGAGGCCTCTTTCCTTGGCTTGTAGATAGCCATCTTTTTGCTGTGTCCCCATATGATTATTCTTCTGTACACACACCCCCTCGGTGTCTCTATGTGTGTCCAGATTTCCTCATTTTAGAAGACAACAGATAAGTTGGATTAGAGCCCACACATATGATCTCATTTAATCTTAATTACCTCTCTAAGGCCCCATCTCCAAAGCCATATTTTAAGGTACTGGAAGTTTGGGCTTCAGAATATGGATTTTGAGGGGGACACAGTTCAGCCCATAGCATCATATAAGGTTAGTTGAAAGGGAAGAAAGGCCATCAAATGGAAGAGAGTCAGTGAAAAAATAATAGAATCTATGAATTGTAGGTCATCTTAATGTCAGACTTAGAGTTTGGTTATTTGGAAATAAGATTATGGAGTGTTTACAGTTCATGACAATGCCACAGTCTAAGACACTTCTATGGAAATGAGCAGTAGAGAGAAAGACCAGACCAGTTTGGAGAAGAGGTTCAAGGTCCTGAGAGGTCAAGGTCATTGGAAAGACCATATAGGTGTGTTTTGAAACAACAAACAATTTTTTTTAAAGATTTTATTTATTTATTTGACAGAGATAGAGACAGCCAGGGAGAGAGGGAACACAAGCAGGGGGAGTGGGAGAGGAAGAAGCAGGCTCACAGCGGAGGAGCCTGATGTGGGGCTTGACCCCATAACGCCGGGATCACGCCCTGAGCCGAAGGCAGACGCTTAACCGCCGTGCCACCCAGGCGTCCCTGAAACAACAAACAATTTAAACAGAAATCATGTACCATATAGTGTTGGTGAGCAGGAGAGAAAATCATTGAAGAATCAGGACNAAACAACAATTTAAACAGAAATCATGTACCATATAGTGTTGGTGAGCAGGAGAGAAAATCATTGAAGAATCAGGACTAACATGTTAGAGGTACATATATGACAGCAATAATGAAGGCATATATATGAAACAGTTTGGTGACATGAGATTTAAAACTGGGGAATTTAGGGATAAAAGAGGGATAATTGTGTGGAAGCATAAATGGGAATTAAGGAGGACACCTACAATTCCTGCTGACATGTGGAGGCCTGAGAGTGATGAGAGAGATACAGTGACTCCTGCAGAGAAATTAGAGTCCTCGGGGAAGAATTAGATTTCCTTTAGAACAAGAAAGTACAGGGAATATTTAGAAAAGAGTTTGGTGGTGATGATGATGTATCATTAATTTTAAGTGTTTTAGAAGTTATGAAAGGGTAAAGTAATGGGCCTCAATAGGGTTCTACCTGAAGTATTTAAGAAATTGAAAAGGGGTGGGAGGGTTTCAGGAATTGCAGATAAGAGGCTCAGTAGGAATATAAAGGGCCAGAGGGACATTAGTGAACAGAAGATGAGAAATGACTTAGAACTCTGGGCATTCCTCTGATACTATCATAAACAGATTAAAGGGGCTATTTAAGTTAGTCTTAGTAGATTCAGAGCAGATCCTGATGGCAAAGCTGGAGGTATCATACATAGATGATTTCTATTACTCTCTCTAGACATTTGATCATGGAGACAGAGGTGTCTGGGAAAGGGGTACCTTAATTCTTGTGCTCAAACTGATATTGGGGATGGAAGTTCTAGGGGAAGCTTGTTTTATTCCCAATATAGCTTCATGTTGTTTAGTTAGTAACTACAACTGCTGTTCTCTTTATAACTAATCAACAGCACATCTCACCAGCTATATAGCTATTTATTTATTATTTTTTTCTCATACTACATTTGACCTCCTTCACCCATCTTTCCCACCCACCACCCTCTATCTCTAACAACCATCAAGCTGTTCTCTGTATCTATGAGCTTCTTGTTGTTTTTTATTTTTAATTTTAATATTTTCTAGATTCCACATATAAAAGAGAGATCACATGGTATTTGTCTTTCTCTGTGACTTATTTCATTTAGTATAATGCCCTCAAATGACAAGATCTCCTTCTTTTTAATACCTGAATAGTATTCCATGATACACACACACACACACACACACACACACACACACACACACATATCTCCTAGTTTTTTTTATCCATTCATCCATTAGTGGACATTTAGGTTGTTTCCATATCTTGGCTGCTGTAATGCTGCAGTGAACATGGAGGTACATAAATCTTTTTGAATTAGTGTTTTTGTTTTCTTTAGTAAATACTCAGAAGTGAAATTGCTGTATCATATGGTAGTTCTCTTTTTGATATTCTGAGAAACCTTGATACTGTTTTCCATAGTGGCTATATCAGTGACATTCCCACCAACAGTGTGCAGTGGTTCTCTTTTCTCCACATCCTCGCCGATACTTACTGTCTATTGTCTTTTTGATAATAGCTATTCTAACAAGTGTGAGATGATATCTCATTATGACTTTGATTTGGATTTCACTGATGATTAATGATGTTGAGCATCTTTTCATGTATGTGTTGGCCATCTGTATGTCATCTTTGCAAAAATGTCTATTGAGATATGCTGATCTTTTAACTGGATTATTTGGGGTTATTTTTTGCTTTTGACTTGTATGAGCTCTTTATATGTTTTGGATATTAGCCATTTTATTAGATATATGATTTGCAAATACTTTCTTCCATTCAGTAGGTCGCCTTTCAATTTGTTGATGGTTTCCTTTGCTGTGCA
>NW_023205333.1:0-512 GCF_002007445.2 Ailuropoda melanoleuca
TCATCTGGAAGAGAGTTTTAGCACTAATCTTCTGAGGTAGACTTGCTCCTTCTTTGTTTGGTCCCATAGTCACTTGTGCCTAATATTCTCACATGTTTCTTCGTGGTTAAATAGAATTGTTAATTACCCATGTCAACCAGCTTTCAGGGCCAGATTCTAGGGCTCGTTTAGCTTTCATACCTCAATATCTAGGAGAATATTAGCACACAAATCTCTGTTCAAATAAGACAGGGAGGAATGTCATGCTTAGCAATATTTAAAGTCATTAAAATATCTCAATTCTAAAGATTTAGGGAAACTAATGTATAGGTCAGTGAAAAGCAAATGCTTGCCTGAGGAAAGATTTTGTATAGAAAGTCTGTGAGAAGTTAGGACACATCTGGGATTTAGATGAAGAACAGAGTCAGGACAGAGTAAGGAATTTAGAGAGAGAGAGAAAAAAAAAAAAACTTTACATAGCTGCCTGGTACATATTCTTTTTATTGTTGGTAAAAGATTATCTGTGAAAAAAA
>NW_023205334.1:0-512 GCF_002007445.2 Ailuropoda melanoleuca
TCATGACCTGAGCCAGAACCAAGAGTCAGATGCTCAACTGACTGAGCCACCAGGGCACCCTTCTGCCTCCCTTTTATAAGGATGTTTTTGACGGCGTCTAGGGCTAACCTGGATAATCCAGGATGATTTCCTCATCTAAAGGTCTTTACTTAATCACCACCCCCAACTTCTTTTCCCATTTAAGGTAATATTCATAGGCTCTAGGCAATAGGATGTGACTATCTTTTGGTGACCATTTTTCAGCCTACCACAGGAAATAAGAACTTTACAAGGATACAGATGCCAAATAAAACACTTCAAGAAGATGCGTCCAGCAATACAACAGGATGTGGGGTCCAGCTCGAGGAGACTGTCCATTGGATTTGGTGTTTGGGAAGTCACTAGTGACCTTGCAGATAACATGGTGTCAGAGTGGTAAGCTGGTAAGGCAGGCTGCCAAGAGATGGGAATGCGCCCTGGGGAAGGAGAGGCACCGTCAGCACAGTGTTATCTGTTGGAGAAACTTGAGGGTG
>NW_023205335.1:0-512 GCF_002007445.2 Ailuropoda melanoleuca
CACAGCAATCATGTCTAAGGCAATTCTGAAATCCGGCCACGTATATGGCACCAGATCTGACTGGAGGCAGGAATTGGTCGCTGTTAGAGCCTATTTGGATTTGGGAGCTGTCTCCTAATTTATTGTTCTCCATAGTTCCTGAATCTCTCCTTTGTATTTGAGTCCATGTCCTCTGAGTCATGCTTGTTTGTCCATGAGAAATAGCCTGTGTTTTAGCTGAGAGTCTTTCTCAGCCTGCTTCTTACCTATGGAAAGCTGGGGTCCCAAAAGTTTAACTCTTTGTTCTTTGTACTTTCAACTGGGACAACTCCCTTTAAAACATTATGGGCTTCCCATGTAACAGATTATAATCTGCCCATTAGAAAAAGCCTTTGAGGGGTGCCTGGGTGGCTCAGTCAGTTTAGCATCCAATTCTTGATCTCAGCTCAGGTCTTGATCTCAGGGTCGTAATTTCAAGCCCCATGGTGGGCTGGTTCTATGCTGGTCATGGAGCCTACTTTAAAAAAAAAAAA
>NW_023205336.1:0-512 GCF_002007445.2 Ailuropoda melanoleuca
AATGTCACTTCCTTTGTCAGCACCTTTGTAGTATTTTTTGGCTCTGTCCTATGTGTGTTCCACCCTGCAGAAATTCTGAGTCCTGGGTGCCTATCTACCTTGCAGTTCAGTTCTCAAAGTTGATGGTATGCTATTATGTGTCCAAACTATACACGTGCATCTTGGGAGTGTTCCCAGGACTACATAAACTACTTTTTCTGGTCACTGTCCCAACTCTTTTCTTTATGTGACTTCCCTAGAACTTTTTGGGCTCTCTGGGGCTCTTCTTTTCAGTTCAGCCAGAAAACTTGGGCTTATTTTCCCAATTCTGTCATGTACTTCCTGCAATTGTAATCATTTCCTGAGCTGAGATGCAGCAAGAAAAAAAAGCAGCAGGTGCTTGCCCCACTCTCTTGGGGCCTAATCTCCTCTGATTTGTAAGGAAGCTTCTACTCCTTGCTGTGCCTCCCTTAGCAATCATGGCTGCTGTTGCTTCCACTGCCACCACCAGTTGCACTGGATTGCATGAGGAC
>NW_023205337.1:0-1399 GCF_002007445.2 Ailuropoda melanoleuca
GCTATGACCCTTTAATTAGAATGAAGTTTTTGGTAGGTGAATGTTAGAAGCAGTGAAAATATTATTATCAGGTTGCTGTCTGCATTTGGAATTAGTTTCTGTTCAGATCCTATTTCCAGACCACTATCACGTCAAAACAGCAAAAAAATTATTCACATTTTAAATGTACCTCAAGGGATAGATTTCATCACGGCTCACAATGAATCACTTCGCATGTGTTCAGCCTTCAGTTTAAAAAGAAAAACAGAATGGGGTACATTAATACTAAGATTCTGGGCGTATTTTTAAGATTCCACTTTGATTTTGATGTTTATCATATTCATTGCCACAGCTCTTACTTAGTAAACAATGAGCCCCATAAGATGAAATCAAGTGGATATTCATCAGTCTAAATCCTACCTGACCTCTCAATGACAGCTGATACTGTTAAGCACTCCTTCCACCTTGAAATATTCCCTTTTTGCTCTCTGTGATACCCCATCTTCTTCCTATTCTTACGCACTATGATGGAGCTTTAAAGGGATTTCAACATTTAAAGGTGTGATAGAGGAGAATGAGACCACAGGGATTTCAGAAGGATCCTCTTCCCTTCCTAGGCCACTTCACCATGCCCATCACTTCTTCAGTTTCTCTCAATATGCCAATTAGTTTTGACTACATATACATATAACCTTATCAGTCCTCTGAGGTCCAGATTCTGCTGACTCTACTTCTCCAATGTATTTCTCCAGATACTTTGGATTCTATCTGACAAAAGCATACTTATGTTTTCCAGCATCTCTCAAGTCTATTCTCTCATCTCCCTGTCTTTTTTATTTATTTATTTTTTAAGTAGGCTCTTTGTCCAATATGGGGCTTGAACTTACAACTCTGAGATCAAGAGCTGCATGCTCTGCCAACTTAGCCAGCCAGGCACTCCTCTAGTCTCCCTGTCTTGAGAAAAAAAACCACAACACTACTTCTTGTACAAACTGGGAAGCTGAGGGCCACTTTAAGCATTCTCTCAGTTCTTATCTACCCATATCTAATCAATGAAAAAAGTCTAACTTATTTCAAGAACACCTCTTGAATCTAACTATTTTGCTTTACCTAGTTTTACACCCTAATAAGCTCCAATCCTTTCCCATTTGAATTACTATGAGAGCTTCCTAATTCAACTCCCAACATCACATACATCCTTCCATTAACAAATTTACCTTAGGTTATCAGAATATTTTAAAAATTACAGATCTGATCATGTGGTACTTCTAATTAAACTCCTCAATGAATTCCTGTTGCTCTAAGAATAGACACCTAAATCTTAGAAATATCCGCTAGGCTTCTCTTCATCTGGCTCCTGAATTCTGCCTCCTTACTTTGTGCTCCTTTCCATGAGCTCTCAGTGGTTCAGTCACACTGG
>NW_023205338.1:0-512 GCF_002007445.2 Ailuropoda melanoleuca
TCTTAGGAAGACACCAGTCCTTGGATCGGGGCCCGCATCGACCCAACAATTCTATCTGCCAAGACCCCACTTGCCAATAAGGTCACATTCACTGGTCCTAGGGATTCAGACCTCAACATATCTGCAATCTCAGTTTCCCCAACCCCCCGTCCCCAGGGCCACCAACGTGGAAGTGTAGAGGGAGAGGCTCTCATTGGCCCAGTGTGGCTGGGGGCCTGCCCCTGGCTCAGTCAGGCTGGCAGGCGGTTCTCAGGGAGGTGGGGGTGATGTTAGGGGCTGGGGCCCCCCGCGGGCACCCCCATACTCCTTATGGAGACTTGGAGCCATTGCGACGCTCCTGCATACTGCCCTCATCCCACGCAGGAGTGCACTTCTCCGTCCCCTCCCTGCTGGTTGGCTTAGTAAGCTGACGTTGTGGGACGCAGTCAGAGCGTCAGCTTGCTCGCCTGCATTTCCTTGGCACTCCACGTCCCCAGCCAGCCATCCCCGGGGCCCAGGGAGCCCCTGCTTCC
>NW_023205339.1:0-512 GCF_002007445.2 Ailuropoda melanoleuca
TTGTTTTGTAACCTGCATTTTCATACGTACTACATCATGAAGATATTTCCATGTCAATACAAATAATTTCCCATTATCATTTCAATACTTGCATTGCACTTGCTCGAAGAATGTACATTTTTATTTAACCAGTTTTTGGTTATTTAGTATATCTGGTAGCAATAATAAATTTAATACTAATTGCAAGTTACTATTTGTAGCAAACATGACAGATGCTCCACCCTGATTCTTTGAGTCCTCTTATGTTTGTCCAGAGGTTCCTTTGTATGTTCTGCTCCTAACGGTTTATGTTCCTAAACTTCCCCAAAGGATACTTCTTGGGCTACTGAAGCCACCTACCCACAAGCAGAACGACATCAAGGTATCTGGGAATTTACTTCCCTCGGGAATGATCCTTAGGCCATCAAGGCCTAGTCTCTGAGAAGGCAAAAGTTAAGAAGTTGTGGTCCATATATACAATGGAATATTACTCAGCTACCAGAAAGAATGAGTTCTCAACATTCGCTGCAACA
>NW_023205340.1:0-512 GCF_002007445.2 Ailuropoda melanoleuca
TTAAACAACATTCATTTATGAGCTCATTTTCAGTGAGTCAGAAGTCCCTGCATGGCTTAACTGAGTCCTCAAGATCTAAACAGACTGCAATCCAGGCACTGGTCAAACTGTATTTTCTAGAACTCAGAGTCCTCTACCAACCTCATGTGGATGATGCCTGCAGTCCTTGTTATGTGGCTATCCCACAAAGTGCCAGCTTATTCCTTCAAGGTGGGCATGAGAATGAATCTCTTCAAAACAATCCACTGTTTTACCTAATTAAGTGAGACCCACGCAGTATAATCTCCCTTTTGATTTGCTCAAAACCTATAGAATTGGAGTCTTAATTACATCTGCAAAATCCCATTACCTTTGACATACAATCTTTTTTTTTTTCATAATAATATTTTTATTATGTTAGTGACCATACAGTACACCCCTGGTTTCTGATGTAAAGTTCGGTGATTCATTAGTTGCATATAACACCCAGTGCACCATGCAACACGTGCCCTCCTTACTACCCATCACCGGTC
>NW_023205341.1:0-512 GCF_002007445.2 Ailuropoda melanoleuca
TTACAGCTCTAAACAAATGAAGAGATTTACCATGTGCATGGGCTGGAAGAGTCCATATTGTCAGAGATCCACCATTAAAACCTTCTTTTCTTCCAAATACTCCATCAGGAAGATGTTAGGGCAAGCTACAGACGGGAAGGAAGTATCTTCAACATATATATTTAACAAAATCTTACACAGGAGATATAGGAGCTCAGCAGTAAGAGAGTAAACAATAGAAGTAAAGCAAAGGACTTAAATACACTGCATAAACACAGCTAGAAAAGTTGCAAGTAAGTACATAAAAAGGTGCTCCATATCATTAGTCTTCAGGGAAGTTTGACTTTAAAGCCCAATGAGAGCTAGCTTTGCACCCTCTGGAATGCCTGAGATTGAGATTGATGATACTGACAAGTGTGGGTAGAAACGGGACCAAGAGCTCTAGGTATGCTGGTGGGAGGCAAGAAGGCAAACCAGTGCACCACTTTCTTAATTGTAAAGTTAAACACCATCCGTATTACCTAGCAAGGTCA
>NW_023205342.1:0-512 GCF_002007445.2 Ailuropoda melanoleuca
TATTGCATGGTGCACTGGGTGTTATACACAAATAATGAATCATGGAACATTGCATCAAAAACTAAGTATGTACTGTATGGTGACTAACATAACAAAATAAAAATTATTATAAAAAAAATAAAAAATAAAACTTAAAAAAAAGAAGTAGGAGGCCAAGTACATATTAAAGGACACCAAAGTATTTTGTTCAACATAAGTCAGATTATGGGAAATAATCACATAATTTGACCTGTTATTTTCCCCCCAAGAACAATAATTGCAAGGGGGGAAGAAAGGTGATGTGGGGCAATCTATTGATTAAAAAAGACTTAAGGGCTATAACATAAAATCACAAATGTAGACCATATTTGTGATTCAAAGAAACTTAAAAAATTTTTACGTATAAGTTAAATGTGAAAAGTAATGGCTATTTGGTAATACCTTATTTATATTTGTGGGAAAGATGATTGTTATTGGATATATGTTTTACAAAAGATTCCTTGTCTTTCAGAAATGCGTATTGAAATACTGAC
>NW_023205343.1:0-512 GCF_002007445.2 Ailuropoda melanoleuca
TTCCAGGCTGGTGGGTGTCGGCCAAGGCCATAGGTTTGGCCTTTTGGGATGGCCTGCCCCAGCCCGGGTCCAGGGCCCCCACGGATTGCTTCTCTACCCCAAAGCCAGTCCTGCCGCAGCGTTTGAGGAGAGCAGACCGAGAGCCCACTGGGTCTTACAAGCTGGGGCTCTGCTTACAAAGCATTAGAAGAACTTCATTAGAAGAAACGTTTCAGCCACAAAAAAGGAATTGAAAACCTTTGATCTAATCCACTTCCCATTTTACAAGTGGGGAAACTGAGGCACACAGCAAGCTCTAGAACCAGTCTTTGACTCTAACTAGTAGTTCTGAATTTCCAGTGCCCGTGGGGATGACCGAAGGGGGAGGTTATTAATAGAGCAGATTCCAGAAGCTTCTGTCCTTAGAGAGGCCCAGCTGAAATGGGCCCCGGAAATGAAATTCTCCCCGGGATTCCCCAGGGCCTGCTGACGCCAGGATCTCCGGACCCCGCCCCGCACCGCTCAGCCCCCGC
>NW_023205344.1:0-227 GCF_002007445.2 Ailuropoda melanoleuca
ATCGTGTTTCACTCATGGTAACAAAGCACCTTGATTTTTGTTCCTCATTCTATAAGGCCGATGTGACTTCAAGGGCTTTATCTCCGCACTTTGTTTCTTGTTTCTAAGTGCTGGATGCTTCCAAGGCCCATTCACACAATGGGGAATCTGGGTCCCAAGGAAACTCGGATGTTAGATGGAAGTGTTATCCTGGACGCTCTTCTTTAATACCAATAAGAAGGGCGCTG
>NW_023205344.1:317-784 GCF_002007445.2 Ailuropoda melanoleuca
TATGTAGCGCTCTCGTCAGGCTTCCATGAACACTTTCACTCATGATTCCCTATTCACGAAGGATGATGATAGTGCTAACACGGCCACTGCACAGTGTTGTTTCTGACAGAAATGGTTTAGGCATTTTCGTTCCATTGCCACCAGCAGTTTTGATGGGATTTACCAATGAAGCAAACATTGCATTGGAGGCTGGTTTGGCCAAATTTTGTTTCTCAGTGCTGTGCTGAACGTGTTTCACTCACGGTAACAAAGCACCTTGATTTTTTTTCCACGTTCTATAACGCCGATGTGATTTCACGGGCTTTATCATCGCTCTTTCTTCTTCTTTCTAAGTGCTGGATATTTCCAAGGCATATTCACCCAATGGGGAATCTGGGTCCCTATTGAAAAAGCGGAAATTAGCTGGAGGTGTTATCCTGGACGCTCTTCTTTAATACCAATAAGAAGGGCGCTGAGTCCTCGAAATT
>NW_023205345.1:0-2427 GCF_002007445.2 Ailuropoda melanoleuca
AAGTGGATATGACAATTATAAATGTATATGCCCCCACAAGGGAGCAGCAAGATACACAAGCCAACTCTTAAATAGAATAAGGAGACATATAGATAAAAATACATTAATAGTAGGGGACCTCAACACCCCACTATCAGAAATAGACAGAACACCCTGGCAAAAACNACTAAGCAAAGAATCAAAGGCTTTGAATGCCATACTCGACGAGTTGGACCTCATAGATATATATAGAACACTACACCCCAGAACCAAAGAATACTCATGCTATTCTCATGCCCATGGAACATTCTCAAGAATAGACCATGTTCTGGGACACAAAACAGGCCTCAACCAATATCAAAAGATTGAAATTATCCCCTGCATATTCTCAGACCACAACGCTCTGAAATTGGAACTCAACCACAAGGAAAAACCTGGAAGAAACTCAAACATTTGGAGACTAAGAACCATCCTGTTCAGGAATGACTCGATAAACCAGGAAATCAACAATCAATTTAAAAAATGTATGGAGACCAACGAGAATGAAAACACAACGGTCCAAAATCTATGGGATACAGCAAAGGCAGTCCTAAGGGGGAAATACATAGCCATCCAAGCCTCACTCAAAAGAATAGAAAAATCTAAAATGCAGTTTCTATATTCTCACCTCAAGAGCATGGAACAGTAACAGAGGGACAGGCCTAATCCACTCATGAGGAAGTAGTTGACCAAAATTAGACCAGAAATCAATGAATTAGAAACCAGGAGCACAGTAGAGCAGATCAACAGGACTAGAAGCTGGTTCTTTGAGAGAATCCATAAAATTGATAGACCACTGGCAAAACTTGTCCAAAAACAAANATCAAAAGAAAAGAGAAAGAACCAAAATTAATAAAATTATGAATGAAAAAGGAGAGGTCACGACCAATACCACTGAAACTGGAAGGATTATTAGAAATTTTTATCAATAGCTATATGCCAATAAACTAAGCAATCTGGAAGAGATGGAGGCCTTCCTGGAAACCTATAAACTACCAAGACTGAAACAGGAAGAAATAGATTTCTTAAATAGGCCAATTAACTATGAAGAAATTGAGTCAGTGATAAACAACCTTCCAAATAATAAAACTCCAGGCCCAGACGGTTTTCCTGGGGAATTCTACCAAACATTCAAAGAAGAAATAATACCTATTCTCCTAAAGCTATTTCAAAAAATAGAAACAGAAGGAAAGCTACCACACTCATTCTATGAGGCCAATATCACCTTGATCCCCAAACCAGGCAAAGACCCCAACAAAAAGGAGAATAACAGACCGATTTCCCTAATGAATATGGACGCAAAAATCCTCAACGAGATCCTTGTTAATAGAATCCAACAGTACATTAAAAGGATTATCCATCATGACCAAGTGNATAACAGACTGATTTCCCTAATGAATATGGATGCCAAAATCCTCAACGAGATCCTTGTTAATAGAATCCAACAGTACATTAAAAGGATTATCCATCATGACCAAGTGGGATTCATACCTGGGATGCAAGCATGGTTCAACACTCGCAAATCAATCAATGTGATACATCATATCAACAAGAAAAGACTCAAGAACCATATGATCCTCTCAATTGATGCAGAAAAAGCATTTGACAAAATACAGCATCCTTTCCTGATTAAAACCCTTCAGAGTGTAGGAATAGAGGGTACATTNTCCTTAAGAGTGTAGGAATAGAGGGTACATTTCTTAATCTCATAAAAACCATCTATGAAAAGCCTACTGTAAATATTATTCTCAATGGGGAAAAGCTGGAAGCCTTTCCCTTAAGATCAGGAACACGACAAGGATGCCCACTCTCGCCAATATTATTCAACATAGTACTAGAAGTCCTTGCAACAGCAATCAGACGACAAAAATTTATCAAAGGTATCCAAATCGGCAAAGAAGAAGTCAAAATGTCTCTCTTCGCAGATGACATGATACTCTATATTGAAAACCCAAAAGAATCCACTCCCAAACTATTAAAAGTTATGGAACAAGTCAGTAATGTGGCGGGATACGAAGGCAATGCTCAGAAATCAGTTGCATTTCTATACACGAATAACGAGACTGAAGAAAGAAAAATTAGGGAATNGGAACAAGTCAGTAATGTGGCGGGATACAAAGGCAATGCTCAGAAATCAGTTGCATTTCTATACACGAATAACGAGACTGAAGAAAGAAAAATTAGGGAATCTATCCCATTTACAATAGCACCAAAAACCATATGTTACCTTGGAATTAACAAGAGACGTAAAGGGCCTATATTCTAGAAACTATAAATCACTCTTAGAATACATTGAGGAAGACATAAAAATATGGAAAAATATTCCATGCTCATGGTACGGTAGAATTAACATAGTTAAAATGTCCATGCTACCCAGAGCAATCTACACTTTCAATGCTATCCCGATCA
>NW_023205346.1:0-512 GCF_002007445.2 Ailuropoda melanoleuca
TTCCCATGATTCATATCTAGTTATCTAGTTACCTTGCATTTTGTTTTCAAAATAGGAAGAACTAAACCTGCACATTTTATACTTTGTGGAAACTGAGTATTTTGCATTTACCAAGGTAGAAGTCCATGGTTGAAAAGTACCATATGTACATAAGCAGCAATTCTATTTACAAAGAACTGCCTTAATGTGTCTATTTGCATATCATTTGCATTTTTGTCACCATACCTGTCAATCAGTTCCAGCAATGAGCAAATCAGGTAGCCCACATGGGAACCTGGGCCAAAGGGGAAAAAAAAAAAAAAACGCGAGGTAATCTAAGGTGGATGAAGCCCTCATGTATTTATTTTTAAGGCAATATTTTTCAAAAAAGCATATAGTGTTGCTGAAATGAGCAATTTAGATGTTTTAACAAATACAGTTTCTCATCTCTGAGTAACTTTTTTCCCCATACATTTTTTGGAACTTCTGTTAATTTAAGTCCTTTTTTTGTGTTTACTTCCAATTCCCAAACA
>NW_023205347.1:0-512 GCF_002007445.2 Ailuropoda melanoleuca
GCACGCTCCCAGCTCACAGACTCAGTCTGCCTTTTCCAGCGTGTGGATCCACGGTCCGCCCTCTCCCCGGTGCAGGTGGCCTGCCAGCCGCCCCGCGTGGGCTCCCGGAGCTCCCGTTCTCAGTCTGCTGTCTCACGGGTGCTGACCGCGAGTCCGCCTGCTCCCCCGTGCAGGTGGCCCGCCGGCCGCCAGCTGTGCCGCGCGCTCCCGGATTCCCGTTCTGCTGTCTCAAGCGTGCCGGTCCGTGGTCCGTCCGCTCCCCCGTGCAGGTGGCTACCGCTTCCCAGCGCCCTGACACGGTGGCTCCCTTCCCCTTCTGTTTATCTTCCAATATCTGTGCACGGTTTCACGGCTCCCTGCTTCGTACCTCTCGATACTCAGCGCTGGAGATGTTCTTTTGTAGAGATCCAGAAGTATCTTCCTGCGTCTCAGGCTGATTCTGTGGATGTTCCTGCTGGTCTGGTACCTATCCAGCCCAACTCAGGGGACCGGCTGAAAAAGGGGTCCCCTAC
>NW_023205348.1:0-1401 GCF_002007445.2 Ailuropoda melanoleuca
AAAAAAAAAAATCCCCCAACTCTTTGTGTTTCAGAAACAGTTTAATGTAAGTAATCATCCTTCCCTATAGGACTTAGATAAGATTTATGGATGCTCCCCCAGTTTACCATTGAGAAGGCCAATGATTCTCCAAATTCCCATTCTGTGCCTAATAATGATTACCTGAATTGTCTGTATCCACTGACCAATCTGGACAAAATACTTGCTACCTTGATTTGACCAAAACTTAGTGAAGCTTCTCTCCATCTTCCATCCTATGAGAATCACTCACCTTGACTCTAACCCAGCATACAGACAAACATACAGTGACTTCAGGGGGAAATGTTCCTTTATCATCTGTGAATCACTGTTTCACCACACTTTCCCACATTCAGTTCTTAATAGACTTGTTCACTTCTCCCTGCTCTTTCTCTCTGCTCTCTTTCTCACTGACCTTTGAAATGCTTGCAGATCTCATGGTTGAAATATTCCTTTTTCAGTAGTCCCACCTCCCCACTCCCCCCACCCCACTTTCCAAGTCCCTTTCTTTCCTCTTCCTGCTTCCCATAATCAGTTTGAGTACTGTCTCTCCTTACCTAAGTCTGCATTTCTTTTGACATTTTGCAGTTTAAAAATCCTCAGAATAACTTAACTCCATCACAGAGAAAAATCTGCATTGTACCTTATCTTTACAATAAAACTAAAAGCTTTTGATATGACAGGCAGGTAATCTATCCAGTTTATTATCTGACAGCCACTTCCCATCAGCTCAGGCACCCAGCATCAGGGAAATGCAAGTGCTTCTCTGTCACATGAACTTTCCTCCTCCTGATGTTTCCTGTGTACATGTTCTTATCGCTCACTAGATTATCTTCAAAGTAGGTAGGGGGATGCAGTTCTTCCCAAGATCTTCACTGGTAAATGTCTTTTAGAATTCACTATGTAGTTAGAATGTTTTATCAATCAGTAGGAGATGGAAAACGCAGGAACTGCAGGAAGGATGGTAGAGGAGTGAGAGGAATTTTTTGAATTATAGATGGTGGCTATCATAGCTCTGATTTTGAAGTGTAACTGGAAATCATTTAACGCAAGTTGTATTTGCTTGAGGCAAAGATCTTTGACAGAGTAAATCCTGTAAAGTGGCAAAATAAATACAATGAGATCACAGTGTGATGATATGGGGCCAAAAGTCCATTCCTTATCTGGAAATATCATAAATTCTCTGGCCTTTGGTCAAAATTATTGCTTTATCTCTCACCTTTGGTACATTTCTCCATCTCTTGTTCCATATCTGTTAAAATATTGTCATTAACATGTCACAAATGTATTGGTGCTCTTCTAAAAGCAAACTTTTTATCAACCATTTTATAACCTATGTAGGGAAAACAATCAGGATAAGGCTGTGGCAGAGCTACTTAATTA
>NW_023205349.1:0-512 GCF_002007445.2 Ailuropoda melanoleuca
TGATCCAGTGGTAAGGGAGAGCAATCAGTGTCTGATATCCCAAAAAAACAATGGCATTTGTGTTCCTGAGCACTTGTTTGGCCAGCTGGTGTAAGCATAGTGCTCAATAACCAGTTTGCTTCCCTCCCCTGGTTGATCCAGTGGCCTTCATTATGAAGAAAAGATAAGCCGTGCATGTGCAGTATGCTCCAGGACCTGGTGAGTGCAGAAAATGCCCTTTCTAGGCATACTGCACCAAGGTCCCATTCTAAACACCTGAGCATCAGTGGCAAGTACCCACATGGTATTGTTGAACCTCTGCTGTCTCTATCCACCAGTGGGACAGGTAGGGAAAACAGCCAAGTCCAGAAGCTTTCCCTCTCTTTCTGAGGGGAGGATGTAGGTCTCTTGTTGACAGGGTTCCCATATGTAAATAATGGAGATTTCTCTTTGCCCAAGTTCACATCTGTTAGCTATTCTGGAGGTGGCCCACTTGCCAGGAGATGGTGCAACTCCATTCACCACATTAGGCC
>NW_023205350.1:0-512 GCF_002007445.2 Ailuropoda melanoleuca
TGGTCTACCATCTATCCTTCACCCCCAAATCTTGTTTTGAGTCTCTAGTTCCAACCTCTGGCTTTTGGCTTTGACTTCCTAGACCTTGGGTTCTCCAGAATAATTCTCTCTGCTCTGCCTGTCTTGGATACCATCTGTTAATCAATGACAGGCCTAGACTCTGGGTTTCCCTTAGCTCAGTGAGGAGACTCACCCTAGGTCAGCATATGACTCCCTGTTGCTTACTAAACCAACACAAAACCTACTAGTCTGGCCTCTAAGGCTCTTCTCACTCTGACGTCCCGCAAATCCAAGCCATCCTTGCTCCTGTGCCCTTCTGTATCAGTTGCAGTTCTTGAGCTCACCATGAACTTGGCAGGTCTTTGCCTCACTGTGGTATGCCAGTGCTTTTTAGGGGGCCTCCGTGGAGTACGAGAGTCCTTCAAATTCAGATTGCACAACCAGCACTGGGTTCAAAGTCCAGTGCTGCGAGCATCTACGTGACCTTGGGCATGTAAGTTAACCATTCTGAG
>NW_023205352.1:0-512 GCF_002007445.2 Ailuropoda melanoleuca
TTCACATGCAGGACTGGTATTTAGGAAGTCACAAAATTATGAAATCTCAGGGTTGTAAGGGTTTTGGAGGTTTTCTGGTTTAAGTTTTCTATCCCAGACAAGAATTGTTTCTGGGGTAGGTAATTTTTCAAGTAGGTTTTTTCCCAGCATCTTCTAACACAATTCCAGAGAAGGGAAATTACACTGTGGGAGAAAAGATTTTGGATTCCGTGCCTTGGGCCAGGAGAATGGCTGTGTGGTTGGGTTATACATGTTAACAGGCAGGAGAGGTCAAGGCTTTCTTTCTGGCTTCTTTCTCCTGTACTCTGCACTTCCCTTTCCCATGCAGAACAAAGATCCCCAAGATAGACGAAATAGGCTTTGAGAACACCACTGGCCCTATTATTCGTGTATAGAAATGCAACAGAAATTAGGGAATACATCCCATTTACAATAGCACCAAAAACCATACGTTACCTTGGAATCAACTTAACCAGAGAGGTAAAGGATCTATATTCTAGAAACTACAAATC
>NW_023205353.1:0-512 GCF_002007445.2 Ailuropoda melanoleuca
GACCTTCAACAATTGCCTCAATCCCTTCATGCCTCAATTTTCTCTTCTACAAAATGGATACGACAACTGAAAGTTATGAATCTTCTATTTTTTGTGGTCAAAATTGCTGAATATTGCCATTATATATGCTTCAACTTGATATATGTCATAACCTAGGAGACCTGTGTTTTGAGAAAACTGTGAGTTAGAGAAAGGATATGCTCTTCTCCGTGAAGAATGGACAAGTTCTAGATAGACACAGTTGGGGAGGACGCTGTAGGGATCAGAATAAAGCTCTAGCCACAGCAAGCCTATTTAGAGTAGATCAAGCCAAATACAGGCTGCCAGGTGTTCTCAGTGACAGAGACAAAACTCTACCCTTCCTGCTCAGCTAACATATTCAAATTTTAAGGGAGGAAATGACTTGGTATTTATTGGTAGCAGCTTTAATTATTTGCATTCATTATAACATACTTTTGATCAAGTTTCTGGGTATTTTGAGGACAGTAAAAAGTCACTGTGATTCTTTTCTT
>NW_023205354.1:0-512 GCF_002007445.2 Ailuropoda melanoleuca
GCAATTGCACTACTAGGTATTTACCCAAAGGATACAAAAATACAGATTCAAAGGGGTACATGCACCCCAACATTTATAACAGCATTATCAACAATAGCCAAACTATGGAGAGAGCCCAAATGTCCATCGACTGATGAATGGATGAAGAAGATGTGGTCTATAATGGAGTATTACTCAGCCATCAAAAAATGAAATCTTGCCATTTGTAAGAACATGAATGGAACCAGAGTATATTTTGCTAAGTGAAATAAGACAGAGAAAGACAAATACCCTATGATCTCGCTCATGTGGAATTTAAGAAAAAAAACAGATGAACATATGGGAAGGGGAAAAAGAAAAAAAGGAGAGAGGGAAACAAACCATAAGGCTCTCAATGATCAAAAACAAACTAAGGGTTGATGGAGGGAGGTGGGTGGAGGATGGGCTGGATGGGTGATGGAAATTAAAGAGGGCACTTGTTGTGATGAGCACTGGGTGTTGTATGTAAGTGATGAATCACTGAATTCTACTCC
>NW_023205355.1:0-173 GCF_002007445.2 Ailuropoda melanoleuca
TCCGGTGGAAAAAAGACAGTCTCTTCAATAAATGGTGCTGGGAAAATTGGACAGCTACATGGAAAAGAATGGAATTTGACCACTCTCTCACACCACACACAAAAATAAACTCCAAATGGATGAAAGACCTCGATGTGAGACAGGAATCCATCAAAATTCTAGAGGAGAACAAT
>NW_023205355.1:200-557 GCF_002007445.2 Ailuropoda melanoleuca
CATAGGCAACAACCTCTACGACATCGGCCAGAGCAACCTTTTTCATGACACATCTCCAAAGGCAAGAGAAACAAAAGATAAGATGAACTTATGGGACTTCATCAGGCTAAAAAGCTTCTGCACAGCCAAGGAAACAGTCAAAAAAACTAACAGGCAGCCCACGGAATGGGAGAATATATTTGCAAAGGACACTACAGATAAAGGACTGGTATCCAAGATCTACAAAGAACTTCTCAAATTCAATATATGAGAAACAAATAAATCAAAAAATGGGCAGAAGATATGAACAATGAAGACATACAAATAGCTAACAGACACATGAAAAAATGTTCAAAATCATTAGCCATCAGGGAAATT
>NW_023205356.1:0-512 GCF_002007445.2 Ailuropoda melanoleuca
ATGGGATGTGACCTATTGCCACCCCCTTCTCCTGACTCTAGCCGCAGAACTTCTAGGTGCACACGTTTGATCATTAATCACAGAGCCCTGTGCACCATCAAAAGGAATCCTTGATTCTGTCGTTCCCCTGCCTTCTGGAGCAGATCTCATCTCCTCTGTTTCGGGCACAGCAGCGAAGAACTCCCCCTCCCGGAAACTCATACTTCCCAAAGCATCATAACATGATGTCCTCCCCAATAAAGACATGCTTCCCTCCCCTGAAATTACTGTGGCTGGAAGGGCTTTGATGCATTCATCAAGGCTTTGAAGCCTCTGATTCCTGGCTGCCTGCAGTGGCCCCTCTGCTTGAATCTTCACATCCTTCCTGGGGCTGCTGGACCCAGCGGCTCAGAGCTGGCTGGAGGTGCTTGTGTGGGCGGATGGTGGGGGAGGGGTCCCCTCCCTCCCTCCCAGTGCTGCTCTGCACAGAGTTGCACAGAGCCCCCTGCACACAGAGCACCTCCATGGAACCC
>NW_023205357.1:0-513 GCF_002007445.2 Ailuropoda melanoleuca
AAAAAAAAAAAAAATCCTTGGGGCACCTGAGGGACTCAGTTGGTTAAGCATCCAACTCTTGATTTCGGCTCAGGTCATGATGATCTCAGGGTCATGAGGTCAATCCCCGCATCAGGCTGTGTTCAGTGGGGGGAGTCTGGTTGAGATTCTCTCTCCCTCCGCTCCTCCCCCCTCTCCAAAATAAACAAATAAATCTTAAAAAAAAAAATAAATCTTTCATGTCACACTGTCCAAGGGCCCAGAAGTCATGGAGCCGTTGGCAGTATCTAGTGTCCAGGGACAGAGTCAGCTGTGCAAAGCTACAGGGCTTCTCACTCAGCAGGGGCAGTAGTACCCTTCCCAGACGATGCCAGAGTGTGGCTTTGTCTGTGGTTCTATTCTATTGGCCTTTTCTATTCCTCCTTGTTTGCATACCCTGGTTCTCCAGTTTCTTGGAGATTCTATGAACTATTACTATTCCTCAGATATATTCCTTCATCTACTTCAGACAAAAAAAAAAAAAAAAAAAGAAAA
>NW_023205358.1:0-513 GCF_002007445.2 Ailuropoda melanoleuca
CTCTTAGTTCACAATCCATGGAACTGTTCCAAAAAGCAAAAACCACAGTTAAAGGGGAAGAGACCCAGAATCCAAGATAATGTTTGGCTCTCAGACTGAGTCTCAGTTTTAGGCCACGGGACCCAACAAATGTCGTCCAATTATCTCAGTACACATTCAGATATGATTTCTTACAAAGTGACCTAATAATGCACGAATAATAACATCTGAGGTTAAGTAGTAACAGTAATTTGAGTAAAATCAAAACAACCAGAAACCAGCTATTTTACACGCAACCTTTTCCCTGAAATACTTCATCACAGAAAAGGGAAAAACGTCACTAATGCATCTAATGAAAGCTTGCATTACCTACGCAGTGGTTACTTACTTGAACCGATAAAGAAGTTGGCAGAAACTAGATCAACTGAATGCAAAATAGTGAAACAATTAAAAAAAAAAAAAAGGAAATACTGAATCACTAGGCCCTGCTAAGTGGAGTGACATTTTCAGGCATTTGCAAACACCCCTCCCCCC
>NW_023205359.1:0-1404 GCF_002007445.2 Ailuropoda melanoleuca
TAGAAATAAAAACTGAGACAGGGGTATGCAGAGTCCAGCTGGAGCCTACAGAGAACAAAAACTTTGTATGACGGTTCAGAGCCCGGGTTTTTAAGTCACACAGACTTGAATCTGATTCTTAACTACCTCTTAAAGAATTGCATGACATAAGAGTCAAGGTTTTCTCATTTGTAAAATGGGAATAATAACCATTTCAACTGTTCCTTGTTGGGAGTACATGAGACAAAGTGCTTAGTTTAGCAATATATGGCAAGCATTCAATAAATAGTGTATGATATTCACAACAAGAAGGCAGCTAGCCTATATAAGGCTTCCTAGAGGAGGTGACTCTTGAATTCAGTTTTAATCAATGAACAGGAAGGGGAAGGAATCAAGATGGAACCTTAGAGAAAGGTTAAGTTCCCAGACTAGCATTAAGAACTTTTCATAATCCAGTCTAACTACCTCAGCAACCTCATCTCCCTTAACTCTCCTAAATGAACCCTCCCTTCTATCCAGGCTGGTATATTCACTGACCTCAGAATATGCTTTACTAATTTTCTCTTTTCTATTACTGCTTAGGCCATACCCTTCCCCGTGCCTGGCACTGGCCTACAGACTGTCTATAAGACCAACATAAATTTCAATTTCTTGTAATTGATGAGTCTGGCCCTTATCAGTGGCTCCAGTCTCTGAACTTCTCCAGCATAGTGTCAGATTAACACACTCCCTGCCATACTTCCTCTGCCCTCTGACAACATACATGCTCATCACAGTCCTTAACCGTCCCTTGCACTGAGATTTCACTTTCACATGTGAATGTAATGTCTCCATTGTGATGTAAATTCCATGAGGGTAAGCTTCATGCAAGCAAGAGAAAACAGGGCAAAGATATAGCACCTTAGTCTCACAACTATTTGGTATATGAGTAACAGTTCAGAAAACTTAACAGTCTCAAGGTCAAATGCAGAGCCATGACTAATCTGTAGAGACTTAAATGCTTGGACTTAATGGGGTTTCTTATTTTTTGGTTCTTACCCTAATATGCCCTCAGCTCTATCAACAGCAAACTATAAAAACTTTCCACTGTGGACTGTGTGAGTCATTTAAGATGCCTCAAATCTTTAAGGCATGATATAATCAAATAAAGGCCAGAAGAAAGGTTGGCAGTCAACTCCTTAGACATGCTACTATATTGGAAGGTAGTATATGGAATAGTAGAGTCAACAGATCTAGGTTAAACTTACTGGCTTTAGAACTTGGACAAATCCCTAACCTCTCTGAGAGATCATTTCCTCATCTAATGATGTGGATGAATCACTTAGCACTCAGGGTTGCTGTGAAGATTAAATGAGTTAATATATAAAGCAACTAGCACAGTGCCAGAAATATAATACCCCCCTAATTATTATTAAAACATCATAC